>NW_022987720.1:1584777-1802277 GCF_902827165.1 Trematomus bernacchii | reverse complement strand
ACCTGAGCACACGGACACACACACATTCAATCTGTGTTAATTGGAACCACACGGGCTGCACGTGTGCGTCATATGTGAAGAGCTGAGCTGGAGGCATGGGTGGGGGTCTATATACGAGGTAGATTCCCAGCTGCCTCAGTCTGAAGATGGCACTCTTTCACTATGGTGGTCAAGGTGTTGTCAGGGGAGACACATGCCCAAACACACAACCGCGCATCCCACACACACAAAAATACAAACGCTTAAATCAGGTTTCATTCAGCATTTGAGTAATCTCGTCCAAAATAACATCGTACTAAAATTCCTTGCACTACAAAAAATGTAAAGGGCCATATTTAGTCTCTTATCTCGAATATTATCCAATCCAAGTTATTCGATTTCTGCTTTAAACTTGTCTTTATAGAGAGTCAGTTTACTTTGGAAAACTGTCTAAATATAAAAACATTTGATTGTGTGATAATAGGCCTAATAACACTAATCTGGCAGAATGAGTCTGTTTTTTAAGAAGGGATTAGAAATGTTCAATGTTGTTATTTAGAATATAACATATATTATAAATCAAAACAATATTTTGGTCAAGTAAGATTCGGTTGATCATACTGCTTTTACGGACCACTCTGGTTATGAACATGGTGGTGTTAAAAGGCTGGGGTAAAATCACAACTGTACATATATAGGTAGAAAGTGAGACTAGAGTGCCGATATGGTCATTAGAGAGACTGGGAGTGCAAATATGTTGGACCCAGAAAAAATTACCAATCAGAGCAAACTAGGCTTTCAGAAAAAGGGACTTAAAAAGACAGGTGCTAAAACAGAGTGTTTTAGACAGAGGGTGAATGCAGGTGTGTTTATAGGGACTGTATGACAAAAATAAGGTTTATTTTTACATTAAAGCATGTTAACATGTTCTAGTATAAACTCAAAAATACCATATGAACCGGAACATTTACATAATATGTCACCTTTAAAATGCACTAAATATCTTCATTTGTTAATCGGTGTTGGAGAATGAATATGGGGGCATGGGCTATACCATTTTAACTGAGTCTTTTTTTTATTTGAGTGAACTGACCCTTTAACTACACTCAGACCAGCTTGTACTGTATGTTACTGTACATCTACAACAGCTGAAGGGTGCCAAATGAACACAGGCCTAGAGACTAATTTGGAACAGAGCCACTGTCCAACTGTGCACTAGCCACCTTTAGCTCGATCACCATGGTGACAGCATGCGGCCCTGTCCCACAGCATTTATCCCCCCAACCCCAATAAACACCCTGATTGATAGACTGTCTGTGGAGCTCTGTGCATACATCAGTGCAAATGTCTCGTGAAAGTGTGTTATACGTGCATACCGACATGCACTTGTGTGCAGGACGTTTGAGAGCGTAGGTGGAGGACTAGCTGTCAGAACAGATTAGGGTGTTGCCGAAGCGCTTGACAACTCAAGCACTTTATTATTAGCTAGGCAGGACCCTCATCAGGAGGGGGTCTTCCAAAAACATCCCTGATGAAATATTTTCACAGCAAGTGGAGAAGGGAGCAGGGGAGGTGTCCCAAAACACGCCTGATGAAATAGAAAAAAGAAAGAAAGGCAGAAGAAAAACAAAACGGTAGCGTGGCATGGGCGCTTCAGAGCAGTGAACTGAGCAGAGGAAGCGGGTAGTATATTAGACAGCTAAATGGCCGCACTCGCCTTTGGTTGTTGTTGACTTTAGGAGGGTTTTTAAAGTGTCTGACTAAGTTGCCTCGCTCCCTTTAAAGAGGCCCTCGAGAACAACTTTGTTCTTCAAGTGGAACAACAGCAGTTTATCTTCTACTCGGCGGACAGTGTGACAGACTGCTGTTCATTATCTCCTTTGTTTTGTTGTTGCTCTTTTCATTTATTCTGAATGTGCTGATCTTCCATCTTTTTAAAAGAGTTGTTTTTATTAAAAGGTCAGCGTGTAATATTTAGGATGTATTAGCAAAAATGTAGTTTAATATATGTATATTGTTCTTCTATCACCTAAAACTAATAACCGTGTTTTCTTTAGTTGAATAGAGGCCCTTCATATTTACATTAGAAGCAGGTCCTCTTCCACGGAGTCCGCCATGTTACACCAAAATGTTACTACAGTATTTCTAAACTTCTTTATAATTAATTAATAAAATGTATGAACTAATTTGAGTTTAAGGGAATATTTTTTGCTTTCTTACAGAGAATTAGATGATGAAGATAGACACACACAAACACACACACACACACAACACACACACACACAACACACCCCACACACACACACACAAACACACACACCACACACACACACACACCCCACACACACACACACACCACACACACACACACCACACACACACACACACACACACACACACACACACACGCACTGTGCAACGTGATCATTCAACCATTTCTGTCTCTGACAGGCTGGTGTGTTGACCACAAAATACACTCATGAAGGATGTTACTCACCACACAAGCAACCCAATCCATCCTCCCTTCTAGAGAGAGAGGGAGAAGGAAAGAGAGAGAGAAGGAAAGAGAGAGAAGAGGGAGAAGGAAGAGAGAAGAGAGAGAGAGAGAGAAGGAGGAGGAAAGAGAGAGAGAAGGAAGAGGAAGAGAGCAAGGGAGAAGAAGAAATAGAGAGAGAGAGAGAGATAGAATGGAGAGAGAGAGAGAGAGAAGGAGTAGAGAGAGAGAGAGAGAGACGAGGAAGGAGAGAGAGAGAAAGAGAGAGACGAGAAAGAGAGAGAGAGAGAGAGAGAGAGAGAGGAGGAAGGAGAGAGAGAAGAGAGAAGGAGAGCGACGAGAGAGGAGAAGGAGAGAGAATGAGAGAGATCCTTCTCTCTCTCTCTCTATCCTTCTCTCTCTCTCTCTCTCTCTCTCTCCTTCTCTCTCTCTCTCTATCCTTCTCTCACTCTCTCTCTCTTACCTGTCCCCTGCCCAAAGCTCTCTGCTCTCCCCATTTGTATGAGTGGTTATCCGTGTGGTAACTCTATCCCCTTCCTTTCATGTAAAATACATTGTGCCGAGCCTCCTCCCTCCACTCCTGCACTCCTCCTACCCCCACCCCCCCACCCAGTTCCCCCGGCCTGGGGAGGTGTAAAACTATACCTCTCTTTATACCTCCAAAAATGCCCCTTTTTCAGGTGTAGTAGGAAGCTATAAAGGAAAAAAAGAAGTGAGGGAGTGAAAGGGAAGAACAGGGTGAGTCTGTGGAGCAGGGAAGAGGTGGAGGAGGAGGAGGAGGAGAGGGAGGAGGTGTTTGGGTGAAAAGGTACTCTCCCGAAACATCTCTCCCTCTCCCTCTCCCTCTGGTTCTACCAGCCTCTCCTCGTACGAATTTGCCAAGAGCTGCTTAGTGTTACTCACAATTCGAAGGGCGCAGAAATGAAAGTATATTCACACACAGTAAAGTATCACATGTCTGTAGGCCTTTGTCTTGGAATCACCCAGGGAGAGAACAAATACAAAAATAGAGCAAAAACAAGACGCTGACCTCTACATCGAACCCCCAGGACAATACGCACAATCGTAGAAACGAGAAAACAACGCGCAGCATGGTCGCTCCAAGCTATACAGCACAGTCATGTTATTATTCAAGACAAAGAAAGGAGTTACGGTGTATTTGAAAAGGCTTACGAATGGCTCAGTCTGAAAGAAGCAATACATATAACAAAGAAATAATCATTGTTTGTGTGGATATTCCTTTAGCAAAGATTTATTTTAAATGTTCTTATTCCATCTTCCCAAATGTTAATATATGCTGGCTGTCTTAGTGTTCTCCTGATCCTGAACTCATCGAACCATCGTGAAAGGGATTTGTCATACAGTTAGACACGAGACCAGGAGTTTTCGTCACAGATATTTATACTACTTTCGGAAATGTATTTGATCAATCATGAACATAATCAGCAGATTGATCAATAATGGAAATAATAGCATAAAGACTGGTAACAGTGGGAACAGGGCATCTAGCTGTGATGTCAACTAGCATGTTGAACGATCAAAGAATAACACATTTGATGAGATTAGATATCCGACTTGTGTAATGACAGAATCTTTACACTCAGACTCCCTACATCTGTCATAATGGGCAACTTACAACGTAATGTAATGAATCACATTTTCTTAAAGTTATTGTCACACAAACAGTAGGTAGGCAGAAATAGACCAGTCACCATAACCACCGTCACACTTCACCTCACAACTCAATGAAGTGTCTTATATCTTACTAAACCATCTCTACATCCTCCTGTTGAGATCGCTACCCCGCATGTCCATTTCAAAGCAGAAATTACACTTTTACAATATTAAGTGCTGCTGATTTGTACAACACAATGCTTTTTCTTCTCATTAGAAGACAAGAAATCGTGAATTATGAAGTGAAAATAATAATGTCTTCGGTGTTTATCCCATTTGTACCAATGGACCATTTGTAGTCAGCGCATTCGACTCATTTTAGAATCCCATACATTTGTATTTAATCAATTTCTAGGGAATACACGCGTTTATGGAAGAAGAGCAGTCCAGCAGAACAGTGTTAGGCCCCCCCTGCCATCCTGGTGGTCTTCATAGCTGCCATTTAAATTGGCTCCTCATTGTCTCAGAGAGCCAGGGGATCACAGACATGATTTAATGCAGCTTTACTCAATGGAGACAAATGAAAAGTCACTGATGGATGTGTGTGTATACGTCCATGTGTGTGTGTGTGTGTGTGTGTGTGTGTGAGACGGTTCTGCGCTGTTAATTGTGAAGCGTTTGGCCTCGACTGCCCCTGCTCAGCTAATCTGATGAGAGTGATTAAAAAAACAACTGGGGGAAACCTAAACCAGTCCATGGTTGACCAGTCACGCACACATGCACATGCACATGCACGCGCACACACACACACACACACACACACACACACACACACACACACACACACACACACACACACACACACACACACACACACACACACACACACACACACACACACACACACACACACACACACACACACACACACACACACACACGTTGGCAGAAGTACACGGGAAGAGATAACTGCAATGTGAACAGAAAGATGAAAATTCATTGAATGCGAGATCATCTGATTCAAAAAGTGACTCAGCTCCATGCGGCAGGATAACAGATTAGTAACCAAGGTAGAAGTTGTGAAAGTTTATGGGATATAATATTACAGACATGTCTTCACTCTGATATTTTAGGACAAATCTATCTTCGACTCGAGACATTTCAAGGTACAAATTGTGCCGCCAAATGTTCAACCTACAAAACTTTATTTCAAATTCTAGTGCACACACACATAAACCAAGTAGTATGTCATGCAAAATTAATATAAAAATAGAATAGAACTCGGAGAGAGCCAACAAGGCCCTATCTCCTTATGTTAACGAAAGTCAAAAATAAATTGTGTCTCAGCCCCGTGATCCCGATCAGCTCCTAAATGAAATGTCTTCTTCTTTGGTCTATACCCTACACATTTCTACCAAGCTTCATAAACATTAGGCAAGTACTTTTCTGTTAATCCTGCTGACAAGTAGAAATACAAACTGAACTGAAAATAAATCTTATTTTCACTAGGCCTTCATTAGAATAGTTATATTTCATAAAATGACCAGATGCTGCAGTCATAAAAAATTAAGAGCCATTAGTTGAATATATGATATTGTTTAACAAGATAAATAAAGGGGAAAATGTATGTTAGAGAACACTTTTGGATAATACGTTTTCCAACTACACGCACTTGTATTTACTCCATGTTATGTTGCAGAATCCGGCCTGATGGAGAATAGAGTGAGTGGGCTACAACAGTAAAAGCTCTTCTCTGCTGCTGCTCTGAGACCTGAAGAAACACAACACCATCCTTCTGCAAATCCGCCCCCCCCCCCCCCTCACCCTTCCTCATCCCCAACTCGACCGCAGCTACCGCACCCCCCGCTCGGTCCCCATACCGCAGCCTTCCCCCTCCGAATCCACCAACCCACCCTCCCTGAGCACTTCATACAACTGAAATCAATGAGTGTGTGTGTGTGTGTTTCTGTATAATGTATAGTGTGTGTGTGTGTGTGTGTGTGTGTGTGTGTGTGTGTGTGTGTGTGTGTGTGTGTGTGTGTGTGTTGTGTGTGTGTGTGTGTGTGTGTGTGTGTGTGTGTGTGTGTGTGTGTGTGTGTGTCGGGGAAAACATCAGGTAAGAAAGCAAAGAATTGAAAAGCAAAAAAAGGGAACATTGCGCGTTAAGAGCCTAAGAGAGTCTGAGAGTCTGGTCATCACTTGTGTGTGTGTGTGTGTGTGTGAGCCTGTGTGTGTAAGTGCATGTCTGTGGCAGCGGCAGAAGCATCAATAATTAAAGCTAATCTCATTAGTCCTAAGATCCTTTTCAGACGCTTTTAATTAAATGATGAATGGCCTCCCAGCTGCCTGTTAAATAATGCTGCTCATGACATCACAGTGTGTGTGTGCATGTGAGAGGTACGCCATAAGGTAGATATCCTTCAAAAGGCAGACTCTTGAGGAGACATTCAGCAGACAGATAGGTATGCCCTCATATGCCATCTGCTCTCAGATTCAATGTTATTAGAAGTTACTGCTGAGGCGAGCGAGCGGGGGTAAAGTGTCTCAGAAGTTGCAAGCTGTTCCGTCAGTGCAGGCCTCGAAACACTTCATATCGTCTTCCTAATAAAATCACTCACAATACCATATGTCTGCGACAGAACCGAGGCAGCTTGAGAGAGAGGAGGGTGTACGTAAGTGTGAAAAAAGAAAGGAGAGAAGGGCAGGGAGAGCCCGGGGGTGTGAGAAAGATAAAGATAAAGAAACACAAAGAGACACAAATCAGAAAATGAGAGCAACAGGTAACGCAGAGGACAGGTAGCGATGCCAAAGAGCCCCGGGCTCCAGACAGCATGGACATGGCTATGAGAACACCCATAATCCCTTCTGTTTCTCATCCCCCTCTACTCTCTCTATCTCCCCCCCTCTCCTCCCTCCCCCCCGTCCCCCCCTGCTCTCGGGCTGGCTCTGTATCGGATTGCTGACTTCACAATAGGCCCTGAATCATCACTCTATAGCCAGAGAGACACAGGGGGAGACGAAGAGGCCGGTGGAGAAAGAGAGGGTGGGACAGACAGTGAGACAGACAGACAGTCAGACAGTCAGACAGGCACACACACACACACACACACACACACACACACACACACACACACACACACACACACACACACACACACACACACACACACACACACACACACACACACACACACACACACACACACACACACACACACACACACACACACACACACACACACACACACACACACACACACACACACACACACACACACACACACACACACACACACACACACACACACACACACACACACACACACACACACACACACAAAGGGCAGGGAGAATGTGTCTTTCTGGGCCCCAAAGATTGATATTTCAAAAACGGTCGGATGGACAGATGTGCTTCCTTAGTGTATCTCAAATATATCGACAAAATAAATCTAGCATAAAGTGAAAATAAAAATGCAAAACTTACCGGTCTAAATAATACAGTAAAGCTCTTGCATGCTGTGGGATACACTCCTTTTTCATAGCTAAACGTAATACGCCATCATTTGTCTATATCCCGCAATATTTACTTTGTAATTGTGAACCAGGAAGTATGAGTAAAGCCCCCCTAGGGAAGAGGATGGGGTGGAAAACACCAGACTATTAGGTGTCCCGTGTGAATCCAGAATTCATTTAATCTTCATGTCGATTTGTACCTAAGTAACGTCGGAACAATTATTGAATTAACAGAGAACGAGTCAGCAACTATTTTAATGATCCAATTATCACTAATGGTTAATTTATCAAGCGCAAAGGCCAAACATTTTTTGTTCAAGCTTCTTAATTGTAAGAATTCCTGCTTGCCCTTCTCTGCATGTTGTTCCCTCCATCTCCCTTTTTCATGTGGAAAAGAACTACTACTGTACAACTAACCCTAACCCTAATAGAGAAAGAAACCTGAAAAAACTAACCAAACCACCAAACCATAATTGTTGGTACATTACCTTGAGCTTTTCTGAAATCATATAACATACCTTAAACTTCAACTTTATTATAATCTCAAATAAAATGTTCTATTCAGCCAGGTATTGGACACATATGTCCCCAGCTATAAGCAAAGACCCATAGTCAGAGAAAAAACAACAACGTATGTTAACAAAAGATGTATATGGATATAATGGTTTTATTGATAATGGAAGTAATCATTAGCTGCAGCCCTAATCTGAAGTATTGAGTGAGCGCAGACCCAGGTCACAGATCATCTGGCCCTGGCGACCCCTCTGTTACCTATCTGATTTTAGAGAGAAACACAATCCCCCGGCAGAGCAGCAGAGGAAGTTCTCGCGGCAGGCAGGGCAAGCAGGTTCCTCCAAAACCAAAGCACAATTGTTGCAATTTCATTTCCTTCCCAGCAAAATGAGGAAATACGCTGCATTTTTTGTAACCAATGGCAGATGAACGTTTGGCCAGAAGACCGGTCTGAACAAAAGGTGGGCTGTGCTATCAAGGGCTCTATTTATGGAAGTGGCTGGGAACGAAAAAATAAAAATGTTTGAGTACTTGAGGACTTCTGTTCTTCTGTTTCAAAGCTCTGGAGTTTGAATTCAGTGTCACTGCTCTTTAAGAATGATGTTAAAATCTTCAGTAGTGGGCAAATGTAACATCTGGCAATAATGTGATTTTCTTTTAAAACTCTTTGAGTAATCAATAAAGAGAAATCTTGGCATGAAATATCGTGCCCTGATTGACTTCCATTAAACAAGCACGGTCACAATATGAGGTCGTCTCCACTCAGATGACCTCAGCCGTCCCACACCACAGAGAGTTTATGTGTATAACAGAGAAAGAAACACCTACACACACACACACACTGCTCTTACACAGACACATACAGCAGACACTGAAGCACACATATCATGTGGTTTCCTGTCTGGTGCGTTCTTCTAGAAAGCCCACGCCGGTGGCTCTGGGTTTCTAGATGGATTCTCCAGTCTGTTTGGGGGCTTTGACTCCGTCAGACTGTGATTGGCTCACAGGCTGTCTGTGACCTGCTCACCTCACACCTAGCTGCCTTTCCCTGGCTGGCCAGACTCTCATATATGAGTTATAGATTATCTGAACCAAGGCAAGAATGAACAGATTTTGGTGAGAGACAGATGTTTTGGTTGTTATTTTTCAATTTAACAGCCAGCATTCATTTAGGCTTCATGGGAAGACATTTGCATTGTTTTTATTTTTTGATTTGCGTTCATTACAGATAGCGTTCAGAAAGTAAACAGTGGGATAATATGTGTAATATAAAACGTCAGTCTGTAGGTGACGTATATCCCATATGGAAGTCACGAAGTTAGTGTGAATTCACACATTTGTTAAATGGAAGTGTAATCTTTCGTGTGACAAAGTGTCAAAAACACTTCTAAAGGTGCTGTCTGAATTAAATGGCCTTTATTCTCAGCAGAAAAGAGAATATTTCCCCTAGTGTCAAAGTATTTATTGAACATTTTCCTGATGAGGATGAGTTACGTTTTATTGCATGCTCCACATTTTTTGCTTCCTATTTTAACTTTGCTGCATCTGTTAGACTTCATCCCCTCCTGTAGTTACAAACCCTAACGCAATCAAGAATAACGGCTTCTTTTTATGAAGTTATTGCCATAAATATTTTCTCCCCTCTTTACAGCTAAGGCGGAGGCGACTAGAAGACTGAACGTCAGCCTCTCAGCAACACTCAGCTGTCAACTAAACATAAATCTTACAAGAATCACTGTACACCAAGCTGAAATTGAAGAGCGCCTCGGTGCCACAACTAGGATGCCAGCCTAGTAGAGGGATGCCAGGGGGTAGCTGTTACACTCCACACTCTTGTGATCTGTCCACATGCCTTGTCGCCGGGCAGATTTGAAAAACGACTGTCTGTGACGCCAATGCAATCTTGGCAATCGGGGTTGGGCCGTGCTCGCATTTAGCTACTGCTGCTGCATGTAAGTTTGTGCAAATGTGTCTGTATGGGGTTGTAGGGGTGAAAGAGGGGTGCAACCTGACCCCTTTCCTCCTCTAACTTGGTCTCTCTCTCCGTCTTTCTGTCTCACACACACACAGACTGGGACAGCTGCCATACTCGGGGCCTCTCCCAGTGCACCAGAGGAAAAGGCTACAGCTAAAATAACCTTTTTCCCCTCTTTTTTACCTCCTCCTTCATCTCTCTTACTTTTTTCTTCTGGTGGCCATACATTTAAATCCTGCAAGGCTCCCCGGGGTCAACAAACACCGCCGCGGCCCCCCCCCCCCCCACGTCTCTCACCGCTTCCTCCACTCGCCAACAGACTGGAGACTTCAATCAGGGCTCTGTCGGATCCAGAGGGACTGTGTGTGGAGTTTGTGAGTGTTGTGTGTTTATACTCAAAGACTAGTCTATCTGATATAAACGCCTAATGCTAAAACAAATCCTTATGATTTAACTCATTTAAAAAAAAAAACATTTGATCCAAACAGCATCATCTCTTTATCTCAAAAACATCACCAAAAGGCAGTTATCACCTTTTCTTCAAAGCTAAACAAGTAAGTGACAACAGGTGGAGTGAGACACTTAAACGAGCTAAAAGTAGCATTAAGGGGCTAACCACTGTTGGCCCTGCCTCAGGCTCCTTGCAGCGCTCCCAGAGGACCCCAGACGGCAGGCTGGCCCTCGGCAGGCAGGCGGCCAGAGAGGACGCCTGACCATAACCCAGATGACGTGCGATGGATGTGGTGGGAAAAGGGCGGGGTGGAGGAAGTAAGGGACAGAAAGGGGGGGGGGGGGACTCTAAAAGGGTAGAGGGGAGGGATGAGGGTATCAGGTATCAACAGACAACTCCCCGAAACTTTGTGTGTGAGGTCTGCGCTGTTTTCTCAGTCACCCGAGACACGCCTATTTCAATGAAGCAATGCGGGGAAAGAGTTAGCCACTTTCAGCTTAAATATTAAATAATATATTTTAAATTGAATACTTGGAAACTGTCAGACGTAGAATTAAAAGCTCAGGTGTAATGAAAGTGAGACAAAAAGTAACCATTTGGAAGCATTATTTAAGCAGAAAAGCTAGATGCTGATTGGCTTCACCTCTGGTTTTCTTTCTCTCTCTTTCTCTATGATATTGAACAAAATAACTTTGGGTTTTGCAATGTTGGTGGGACCAAACAGATCATCTGAATGAGTCAACCTCAAAGCATTTTTCACTATATTCTGACTGGACATTAGCTAAGGCTGGATGTACTTTCCTAAATACTGATTCAAACACGGATGCACAACAACAAAACTATTATGATATAGCTTCAAAATGTGCAGTTGAATACTTGAAAATAAGTCCCGGAAGTCACAGATCTCAGCTCTGTAAGCCTATAGCTCTGTGCAGTATGATTCAAATCTCTGTCCTTGCTCTGAGCTCTCATTTCCAACCTGAACAATTAATCAATGTCTTTGAGGCCGCAGCTCAAATTCGCATTATAAATGATATCAGTGCCCTATTTTAAGCAGGTGAAGTAATTGTGGAATATGGACATCAATATTTGATATTTAGGTGGCAGCGAGAAAAGATGAATGTTCCTCTCCCCTTTCTTTGTCTTTCTCTGTGTGTTTTTGTACTGTACTGTATGTGTGAGTGACAGTACTCTGCTGGGGTCAGCCCGTAATCCAACCCAGGGCGAGTCTGACAGAGCAACACAAAAAGAGGGGGAAAAACAACATACTTCATGCGCTCTGTCCCACTTCGTGCTATTATTACTGTCGTGGCTGGCAGGTCAGAGGGAGAGTGAGGGAGAGAGAACCAAGCTTGATGGAGGAGGAGGAGGAGGAGGAGGAGGAGGAGGAGGAGATGAAATTACACCTGTTCTGGTGGCTGACTAACGACTTTGAAATGCGAGCAGACCTCGCTCGCCGCCAAAATCATTTTCCCAACAATACGGCCTGATCTTTAAACAAGCAGAACTGGGACGCTGCACTGACGTGACGAAGAGACGGCCCGCTGTGCAGAGACACCGACAAACTCTCAGGCACGGTGTGTGTGTGTGTGTGTGTGTGTGTGTGTGTGTGTGTGTGTGTGTGTGTGTGTGATTGAGCTCTAATAGATGTGGTGAGGATAAAAAAGGCCTACTTTTTTCAATGAAGTTAATCATTCAATTAAATAACTGGGATAACCAACTGTGTATTCACTTTAGGCACGCACACACACATACACAGTTCCTAAATTGATGTCTCTGTCCAGCATTGTGTCTTGGCCTCATTCACTCTGACTGCAGCCATATGGTTACTGTGCACTCACTGAACCACATCTGCTGTGTGTTACCGCACACACACACGTCTCTCCAATGTACCCATACCTCAGACTTGTGTGGTCGATATAAGGTATACTCTCACACACACACACACACACACACACATTCACATGCATACAGTAGCGTTTAACTCACCATCTGTTCGTTGAGGTCCTGTGAGGCCTCCATGGCTTCTTTGGTTGTGATCCGCCACACACTTGAGGGGCAAAAAATATGGAAATAAAATGGGCGTCAATGGATATGTGAAATAAAAAATGCACTTTTTTTTTTTATTACCTGGGCACAGGTTGAATCATCACCTGTACTACTGTAACTTTGTTATGCAGTGATGTCGATTGGGGGGGTTTGATTGCCACATTTAATCACATTGTGGATGAAACCATGCACCTACTGTATTCATTTCTCCTTTTTTTCACGTCTATGTGCATCTGTCGGTTAGACCTTCTGTCACTGTGTTTATGTGTGAGCAACAGGAGACTGAAGGAGGGAAGCGGCAGCAGTAACTTCAGCATATCATCTTTAGCCGAGGGTGAAGTGGAGAGATAATTGCAGAAGTAAATATCAACAATGAAAATGGAGAAGTGTAAATGATACGGCTGCTTGGCTGGCTCTGGACCACAGTCACAGTGGCTGACTGGCACGCGAAGACAGTGAGTGACCCTATTAATACTAGACAGGAGACAGGTTGGCGCAGGAGTCCGGAGCGACGGGGAGGCCGAGGTGATTGTCTACAACCTGAGTGAGATTAGATGTTGCGATCAGAAAAGCACATAACTCACATTCTGCCCTAGCCTTGTTTCCTTTGCCATTGTGACGCAGTTGCAACAAAAGGTCAGCTGAAAGAATGGAGAACAATGCCATCATCCCAACAGAACGGCACAAAATGGCTCTTTTCTGCTATTGTGTGCGAAAGTTTCACAGTCGAACAAAAGAGCATGCTGGGAAGACACAAACCACACGCACATACAAGTAGTCCTTCCCTGTCATTAGATCTGAGTTTCCCAGCAAGTGTGGCAAGGAGTGCCCCCGGCTCATTTTCCCTGTGACGAAGTTTTAATGCATTTGCACTATTTCCCTTACATGAATATTTTTCTACACCTGCAATTCGAACCAGTGTCAAGAGCAAGCTGCTGCACAGTGTATTCAAGGCTCTGTGTCAATGTAGAGAGAGAGAGAACATATAGAGTATGTATGTGTATTCATCTCCTACAAAAGCTGACTAGTCTTTTAAATCTAAATGTGTCCCGAATTGACAAGTAAGAACATTAAATGAGTTATTAATTAAGTGTTGTTACAGTTTGATCCGTGTGTGTGTGTGTGTGTGTGTGTGTGTGTGTGTGTGTGTGTGTGTGTGTGTGTGTGTGTATGTGTGTATGCATGTGAGTGAGTGAGTGAGTGTGCGTCAGTGTGTGTGTGTGCTCGTAAGCTGTGGACTTTTCTGGCTCGATTCCTTTAAACTAACTGGCATCCTTTTAATTTTTCATAGCGTTCAGCTCCTCCTCGCCTGAAACCCAAGACAATAATGCGTCTCTCAGGTGAATTGATTTGTGCCCCACTCCCTCCCTCCCTCCCTCCTTTCCTCTCTCTCTGCCTCTCTCCCCCCCTCTCACCTTTGTGGAGGACAGACTCAGGCTTCTGTTTGCTTTTTACTCTGCCCTTTTATGATGTATTCCTATTTAGTGAGGATGTAGTGGCAAACCCACATTAAGTCAAGATTATCAATCAAGTTATGAGAAGTGAATTTTTTGTGAAAGAAAGTGATACATTTGTATCTTATGTTACACTCAGTATCAAAGTATGGTAGCTTAGAATATGTATATTGGAGAAAAAAAACATATAAATTGTTGTTTTTAAATATTCTTATACGTTAACTAGTTTGCCCATCTCTAGCTACAGTATGTGGTATATCCCACTACACATGTCTGCCTGACACGGCCCTAAAACCAGAAGTTACCTGACACTGCAAGGGGAATCAATAATGCCAGCCATTTCCTTGAGGGTCCCAGAAGAGAGAATTAGATTTCTCACTATGGCTATTGACAGCGACATAGGAAACACATATGGGACAGCGGAGGGTTAGAAAGTGCACTGCACGGCTACACTGCGGTAATTTCACGCTATAAAAGCCGAAGAGAGGAGAATGTTGAACAAACCGCAAACTGCTGCTGCAGGAGAGCGTGTTGTGAAAAGTATTCAATCCGAGTCAAACTTTATTGACATCTGTCGTTGTTACGCACAGATCGTTTTTATTGGAGGGTGACAGTTTTTTAAATGTTCCTTTAATTGTTCAGAAAAATAGATGCAGATGCAGTTCTTCTCTGTAAATTTCAATTTGGATTATTTCCGCAAAAGTGAGGCACATATTAATTCCTGTGAATAATTGTCGAGTAGGCCTAATCGTCAAAATAAATGTTTTTAATGGGCAGTATAGGCCTATACATGTATTTGTTATTAGACAATTAAGTCAATAAATATAATAGTTGTTTTCCTTATTACTGGCTATAATGATACCGATATTTTATTTTTGATACATGCAAAATGATTTTCCCCTCTTAGCTTTAGAACAAAAAGTCTACGGACTGTCCCTTTAGCCTTATATTGAATGTAAAAAAACATTTCAGATAATAAAACTACAACAGAAAAATAAAATAAACATACAAATTAAACATTAAATGTAAATTTATGAAATAAATTGAACAAATGTAAAGGCCATTTTAAAACTACATTGCAATTTATTAAAACATGTATTAAATTGTATAGGACAGAATAAATCGATAGGCTACGTTATATTGTTGTCATCACAATGTAAAACAGACTATTTTAAAATGTAGTGCAGTTTTCGGTATAGGCTTTATTATAAATATCCAAAGTGCTATTTAATTCAAAAAATAAATAAAAGTCGGAACAATTTAGTTTCCATCTCTAGAGGACATTAACATTCCCCAAAATCTCCACAACCCCAACCCCGTCCATCCATCTATTGCGCATTAATGCGCATTGGTTAAGTATGAGTCCTTAATGTGAAATCTAATCTGTATGGATTACGGGGCAGTAGGCCTATCAGATTTTGAGTCGGCGCGTAACTTGTTATGTTGTTAGGGGCAGGCCAATAGCCAGGGGCCATTCAAGCCCTGGGAGCTCGGACGCGGTATACGATTCCCATTTCCTCCATATCAAATATAAACACAAACTCCACGTGGGATGAGAAAAATCGAGGACACACGGAGGGATGCTGGCAAAGCACCGAGGAGACACTACATTCCTCCATGCGATGAATCTGGATTTAAAAAAAGGTAGAAACCACATCGACCTAGCTAGAGTCAGAGAGATCATAGGGCAAATCACCATCAGAATTAAACTTTTATTTAAGAAAAAATATGTAAAAGAAAACCTTTTTAATATACCAGTTTTACGGGGGAGTACTCTTTAATAAATGACAATCAAAATGAATTTACTGTGAAATTGTGAGAGTTCTCGTCTATAAAATGTAGTTTTTCTCAGTCTCTACCTGCGAATTAAAAGGTGGTTAATATAAATTAAAGTGGCCTGAACGTGCCAGGGGATGAGATGGAGTTGGGACTCCATAAATGACTTGTGAAACATGGACACCAATTTAAATATGACAGTCATTCAATTTGATAGATGTTTTAATGGGTGCGTAATTGCATTCATCAATTTACGCAAATAAATTCATATAAATTGTGAAAATGTCTACGTATAATACATTGTTTGTGGGATAAATAATTTAATAATAAAGCATGTTTTGAAAAGGAATCATACTTCAATACTTTGCATAGTTTAGATTTAATTTAATTAATCAGTTTCAATCAAAGTCAATAACCATGACAGTTATCGACTGATCCTCGGACTGCATGAACCCAAAACTGTCACTCGCATGATGTTTTTCAGAGTAAAACCACAGATCTGTTATTGCCCATAAATAAGAAAGAAAGTCAACATACCTGTGCTTAAATTACTTTTGTCTCAGCAAGAAACAGCTCCCAGATTCCCTTCACTTCTTAGAAAGGCTCATAATCAAATGCAGTGTGGTCGCCGCACAGCTCTCCCTGCTGTTTGCAGGCTGTCACTGACTGGATCAAAACACTTCAGCCACTGCTGGCCATTACCCGCAAGAGTCCAAAAACAAGCCCGACGAGTTGCTCACACTCGATTAAACCAATTTACAAACTCAGACAAGAGTCCCGGGTCTCGGTTTCGGTGACCGGACGGCTCACCTCAGCGGGAAACAACATAATTTTCAGTCCGCGTCCAAGTTTGAGCACCAAGCTGTTCAGAGGCATTAGGCTCAACTTCATTATTGAAAACCGTTCCGCTGCGCATGCGCTCAGCTGCCATGCGGACAGTATTGGGCAAGTGTCCAAAGGACTAATGGGGTTCAGAGGGGAGGGGGATACCAAAATGACATTCTTATTAATAGTTTGGCCCAAATGACGTGCTCACAGTTTTATTTATCGCATCAGAGCAAAAACAACACGCACCCACTGACCTATCTATATCTATCTATCTATCTATCTATCTATCTATCTATCTATCTATCTATCTATCTATCTATCTATCTATCTATCTATCTATCTATCTATCTATCTATCTATCTATCTATCTACAGTAGCTATCTATCAAATATGTAAAATGTATTCTCCCAATGGTTTTAATTATTATACCACATATAAATCTATAATTATATTAAAACAATTTAAATTGTTGTTCTTAAACTGTTAAATTATTAATTGTCATTAAGTGATAACATGGGGCAATAGTTACTGTATATGTTAACAGTTATTTAAGAACACAATTACGTGACAAATATGACTCTTGTATATATAACATGTTTAGTTTAAGAACAGATTGAAACCACAAGACACTGAACTGGTTCGTAAACCAAAAGAGACACAAAGTTATACTTCAAACTACAATATACAGTATTTTGCGTGCAGTTGGAAGCTTTTTGGATTAATTTTAATGTAAGTTGGAAAAATGCTCCAAGCAGTTTACAAAACATTACAAAGCAAACAATTTGTTTATGACTGTGATGATATATTAAAAAATGTTTGTACTTTGTAAGCTGTTCCAGATATAATTGATGTGAACCAGAAGAGATGGGTTCACTAATAAAGAGCTGGGTACTAATATCAAGTCTGGTTAAATCTAAGAATCACTTAAATGCAGAATTCGGGTGAACTGACACTCACTGACCCACACACACATACAAATTATACACACATATACATTAATAAAAAGCAAACATGAAAGCAAAAGAACAACATCAAAGAGACACGCAGAGGGAAAACATGGTCCTGGTTAATCCATATACAGTAATAGACAAAGAGATGGTAAACAAATGTGCCAATAAAGCCCAAAAACATGCTGCGTGCACAAAACAAAATAACAAACATGGCTCTAATATACTCAGTCAGACAGCACCGCTCCACAGTGGCCCCAGATAGATGACAGATTTGGCCATGGAGTGTAGTTTATTTGAAAAATTGAATGTTTGTTATGGCTTATGGATTCTGTGACTGTTGGATCCCGCTGGCCTCGGATCTGCGCTCTTTTACCATGCTGTCATTTATTTGGGATAATGATGTCAGACAGATCCTTGATTGTTGGTTTCGAAAATCCTGCTGACATTCACAAATACACACACACATACAAACTAAATGCATCTTGCATTCTTTCCCCTGCTTTTCTGTCCCTCTCATGCACACAAATGCAATTTGTTTATATGATTTAAAAGGCTTCTTGGTAATAAAAACAATTGGCATTACACACACAAACACTGCGGAAAAAATAAAAGTGTTGGTCTTTGTGGCCTTGGATGACAGTGGCACATCAGCTGGCAGATCCTGAGAGAAAGGGAAAGTTTACATACTGGATAAGCGGTTATTTTTTTAACCTCAGTGTTTACTCTCACTCTCCCATCCTTTTATCTTTCTATCCATTCATTGCCTTGTAACGTGTAACTGTTAAATTAAGTCCTGGAGATAATCCCAGCTGCAGGCTTGATGCAGTATAATTGATGTCACACACACATTAGTGGCTGAACTCAATGTTATCTCATCAGTTATTAGGAGTAGGACAATTAGCAGGCTGTGTAATGGATCAAGTGACCTGTGGTAAAAAAAATAGAGTCCTAAAAAATTAAGCAAATAAATATATCAATTGTCTTTGACGTTTTCTTATCTAACGCCCCTATCGACACGACAGCATAATATTGTCTGTGACTTCTAAAAACCATTACAAATCACTGTTGAAAAATAAATCAGTTTTATGATGTGACAGCACTGTGGTTACGGTTTGGTTGAGGTACAAAAAACACTTTGTTAAGGAAAAGATCATGGTTTGGGTTGAAATAAGTACTTGGTTCATACTGGGAAACATTGTGGTTTTGGTGAAAATGACTACTTCGTTAAGGTCAGCTGAGCTTTATTGTCATGGTTACAATAACAAACACATGGATAACAGTCAAGATCGATTGTGGTCATGCTTTAAAGAAACCTAGCATTGACTTTAAGATGAAAATGGGGAAAGGAACAGCAGGCCCTCGTTTTAACTCTAATGTTTTTCTGGTAGAACACGTTGGTTGTGCATCGATAAGAGCATGATTCCCATCTGGCTTCAACAACATGACATCTAATTTTTTTCTGCCTTAGCGAAGCTATTTTTTAATAAATATTATAAACAATTGCTATGTGTTTCTTAATAAAATGTTGCAATTTTTTAATATACCTATAAGTACTACAGTAGGACATCTCATAAAGTTAGCGTGTAGCAACCATCACAAGGGTATGTCCGAGGACACGTCTGCTTCAGCTTTGAACACATACATTAAAGTTATCACTTTGTAAAGGTAACAAAAACAGATTATCATATAATCAGAAAAACGTTTGCCTTTAGACACCGAGAGGAGTAATTAGGGAGGGGTCCAAATGCCAGGTTATTTAGTCCTGTTGTCATCCTGCGCTGTGACACTGCTTTACATCTGAGCTTTTTTGTCATTCATACATTAGCACTGTGCAGAGTCATATAATGCCATGTGAAGTAGGTGTGACATCACATGATGACTGCGATGTGTGTGTGTGTGTGTGTGTGTGTGTGTGTGTGTGTGTGTGTGTGTGTGTGTGTGTGTGTGTGTGTGTGTGTGTGTGTGTGTGTGTGTGTGTGTGTGTGTGTGTGTGTGTGTGTGTGTGTGTGTGTGTGTGTGTGTGTGCTTGCTTTGGCACTGCATTGGGAGAGGGTCAAATTCAAATCTGTGGCATGGTCTGTGTACACGCACTGGCATGGCAAACAGGCCTGACGCTAAGAGAAAGAGAGAACAATACTCATTGACACTGAGACGTAATTCATCAAACCCAATTACCAAAGACACTCATCTGGAATTGTCCCATTAAGTAAAGTAAAGTGAATATGAGGTTCATCTTAAGGCAACACATGCTTTGACCTTCAACCCAAACCAAGACAGGCAACACACCTTCTACGTATCGTAAGTAAATGTTAATGTGTATATATTTTTAAATAATCAGTTTCATTTGTATAAATGTAAAAGTAATGTACTGCAGGCCTTGATGTTGGGGCAAAGGTTTGTAGAATTGTAATTCTTGCCTATATGGCTTCTATTGACGGCCTCCGTGCTAAAAGCTCTGTGAAATCAATCATGACAAATGTTTTATGATCCTGTGCCAGCTATTAAGCCTTTCAGCAAGTTCAGACCCGATTTCACTGTGCATGTGTTGTCAACGATATGACGCGACACCACGCTAAGACTTCTCCTCTATTTTAGCCTTCTTGAGTAAACGGCCTAAATGTACAGTATCCTGTGTAGCCACTGATGGAGGAGTGAAGCTGCTTCTCTGATAACGTGCTCTTTTCAGCCTTCTTTCACGTAAATGCATGCAGTTATTAGTGCAGAAAATCACATGACACATCACTGAAATCTCACCCTATTAAAAGGGACATTTTATTTGAAGTTTAGTGCAGACAGCAGACTTCTCTGAGTCCCTGATGTGACACTGCTTCTGTTGACCAACACATTTAACACATGCATTCTGTGGTAAATGCATGAAGGAAAGGTTGTGGGGAATTTCACGCAGTTTACTTTCCGTCATATTATCAGTTTGTTTTTAGTTCTGTTTGACTCTCGGCCCTGCCTGCTGTGCCCTCTCCCTCTCCCTCTCCCTCTCCCTCTCCCTCTCCCTCTCCCTCTCCCTCTCCCTCTCCCTCTCCCTCTCCCCCCAACACTTACTCAGGCCTGAACCCGCTCAGTGATTGACACATTCTGTTAGAATAAATTAAAACCTCAAGCTGTGACAGAGCCCGAAATAGCAGGAAGCTGTCGCTGACCTGCAGTCTCTAGTGCCACATGTCAGCAAGCTTAAAAAACTTGGCAGAACATTCTGCACAAAGGAAGCATGTGCAGGTGTTTGAGCGTTTTTGGTGGGCACACATGAGTCAACAAGCACTAATCTATGTTAATGCTTTAACTACACCTGCAGGGTCAGGAAGTAATCCTACAGGTGACCTGACTGGACAGATGCACGCATATTTGCTATAAATCAATTTCAAAGCGTTTAATTAAATTGAAACCACTTTGGAATTTGAAGGCAGTGGCAGATGGATCTATTTTTTTAGCCAGCTGTTCTCTGGAGGGTGACGCTAGGGCGGGGGGGCTAAGCCCTAAGATGTTTAGTGGTGCAGGACTGCGAGTCCCTTTGCCAAGTCACAGAACTCCTGGTTCTTGCCAAGCAGGGGGTGGATGGGTGGGTGGGTGAAAATGCCATTTAGCTGGTTGGTATTTATAGATATGTGAGGAACTTGTGCTCAGGCCGGGCCGAGGTGCTGACGACGTAAAACGAGAGGACGCTTCCAGAAGTCGAGTGTCAGGGCACACAGATAAAAATACCCGGTGAAAGATGGGCCTGGTCATTAGTGAGGCAGTCTGTGACATGGCAGCATTTCAGAGGTGATTTATGGTTATTACTACAGCTAATCTATACCTCTCCCTTTCCTGCCCCTACCCTCATCCCAAATTGGTTTGCCAAATGGAATGGCGCATGGGTTTTATTTCAGGGGCCGAGTGCACAGAATCTTAGCCTTCGGCAAAGTGCCATCACTGGGTTTCGGATTTGATTACAGTATTAAAAGCAACACAAAAGCTACGTTTAATTACTTTCTTCTGCTAATTAGGATGGTGGTGCATGAGTCAAATCCAATGTTCATGTGTCTGTCGGAAAGACAAAGATGCAAGTGCAAGGATTTTTTACTTTACTTATGACTAACTGCTGGAAGTATCAACCAATACATGTAATGACTGCATAAACATGAAGTCAAAGATAGAAAGGGAGGGATAATGAACTCATTGCAGGACGCTGCCTTCCCTAATTGCTGGAGCGAGCTGCCACAGGGAGGAACAAAGGAAACATTTAACACATCGTAAATTCCTGTAATGTCCTGCCGAGGAGCCCCCGCTCTGGTTACACTTGTAATCTTTTTGCTGTCTGTCCGGTGATAGAAAGACAAACATAATACAATAAAAGTCAATTAAATATCGTTATGGCTGTTTTTGCATGTTTTAAGATTCTTTGTTTGTGGCCTTCTGTAATCACTAAACATTTTTTCTGGATTTAGTCTCAAGTGCTTCTTGCCTTCATGTGACAGGACAAGCTGTTTCCATTTTTAAATTAAGTCATCCAAAATTAAAAAGCTGGACATACTGGTCACTTTTGTTAAATGATGTCTGGCATTAACGTGTAACCTCTTTTAGACTTAATCTGAGCTATTTATCACACCAGGAACATGACTGATGTTTTTCTCCTCCTCATTTGAAATAGTGTACATTGAATATCAAGTCCAGATTTAGACCTGGATAGTGTTTCATCTGTTTCACAGACAGGAAAGCTGTGCAGCTGAACGTTGTTAACACACACAAATACAGAACTTCTCTCCAAGAGTCTGCGGAGAAGTGCTACAATGTCTCGCTGAATTCCTTCCCAGTCTTTTCTGTCCCTCAAGGCAAATGATGGAGCATATGCCTGACTCGCTGAGATGGTGATCAAGTGTGTGAGAGCAGTTGAGGGGAGAGATGGAAAGAGGGAGTGAGCGAGAGAGTGTGATTTTGTCCCACATTGACCGTCATGAGACTACTTGTGTGGAAGCATGATACAGTACAAGTATGTGTGTCGTGCATACGCTGTGTGTGTGAACACAACACGTACTGCACGAGTGTGTGTTTTTTTTTCAGTGGGGTTCTGGCCAACAAAATTAGTTTACCATCAGCTGTGCTCTGGCTCTCGTTCGGTCCCAGCCTCCGTCCAGTATTTCTTCCAGCTCGCTCCACCTAATGGCGGCTCAGGGCTGTTTTACTGCACCACCCTGGGGAGGCTACTGTGGCCAGATCCAGAACACTTGGCTTTATGTGGATTGAATGTTTTATGGTTATGGACATAATATTTAAGTATAGGAACAGTCTCACATGAATCCACCCCCGCACCACTATCTCAAATAAATAGACCAGTGAAGGAAAAGTTAGTGGACACAATTCTGTATATTGTAGAAAAGACATTAGCAAAAAGTTAGTTACTGTAACTGTAGCTTATACTGTTAAGTAGCAGTGAAATATTAGTATATTTACCCAAGGAATAAACTTACATTTTAATATTTTATTGTGCATTTCTAGCTTTTTATTTATACTTCTAGTCCACACTTCAGTTGGGGAATATTGTACTTTTAAATGTTTTACTTTACAACTGTATATATTTGTATCACACAATACATATGAACATGTACAATTACAGCACAATTTGTTTCTATTAATCGATTAACTGGACATTTATCGGCAACTGTTTTGGTCAATTGTTTGTAGTTTTTTTTGTAGTCATATTTTTAAGGAATTTCTCACTATTTTCTATTTATTATTTAATCTTTACGAAACCAAACAGTGAATTGATTCATTGTGGGGAAAAGTCCTGGATGCATGACATTATAACAAATTATTTGTGTTCGGTATGATTCATTTACTTATTTAGAATTATTCATATTTCACATAGCAGGCAAATGTGTTGTGCAACTCATCCTCTGAATATGTATGTAATGCATACACCTTTTATTTGTAGGGTCTCCTTCATCGTCATGGATTTAGAAACCAAGCTTAGGTCATTTCAAAATAACACACGCAAATGTGACAAAATGGCAAGCCACATCAAGGTAAGTCACAGACAAACTCCAATGGAAAAGCAACATGTGTTGTTGACTTTCATAAAAACATGTTTTCTCCTCAGCTCCAGGCTCAGCAGACGGAGAAGACGATCAAAGAGGAATTTCAGAAGCTTTACCAGTTCCTGCGAGCAGAGGAGACTGCTAGGATTGATGCAGTGAGGAAAGAGGCAGCGCTCAAAAGTGAAGCAATGGACACAAGGCTTGTTGAATTGACAACAGAGATCTCCTCGTTAACAGACAAATTACAAACCCTAAAGATGGAGATCAAGGTCGATGACATGACATTTATGCCGGTACTAAATGATTACCTTTCTAAATGTATATTTAGAACATAACACTGAGTATTTAACATAATCTTAATATTGATTTGTTTGCCTATTTTTTCTCTTTATTTAACAGAATGTCAAATCCACTCTGCAGCAGTAAGTTGTTTCGTGTCAACTATGTATATAACATTTAAGAGTGTCCACTTCAGCAGCATAGCTTATGGTAGTTTGGGACTGATCTCGTCCACTGTGTGGGGAAAGGTCCTGGATGCATGACTTTCAAAAGTTTAGGGTGTTTGAAGCTTGTTAAAAGGTTTGGAGGTTAACTTGAAACAATTTCTTAAACATACTGCTTGAATGTCTGGCCAGTCATAAACAAAACCCAACAATATAATGAAACTTTTGCAAGTTAAAGATATTATATGCACCAGATAGAAATGGTACCAATATGGGTTATTTAAAAATATTTCGACTGATAATCTTTGGCTTCTTATATTTCTTTAGATCCATCTTCAACCTACCAGACCCTGAGACTCCATTAGGAGCCCTTCTTGACGAGTCCAAACACACTGGGAACCTGTTATTCACAGTCTGGAAGAAGATGAAGGACATCATCCAATACAGTAAGCAGAGTCTTTTAACCTACAGATACACGTTTAGGTAACTTCCTTTTATCAGGAAAGCAACTTCCAGGTTTTCTATGAATACACTGTAATGCCTTAAGTAGAACATTTACCTTTACTATAATGAACATCACAATAAATATTTTATTTCCCCCCCAAACTCCAATTACTCTGGACCCCAACACTAGCTGCAGCATACTTATTATATCCGCTAGCCTGTTCCACTCTTTGTTTTCCGAATGCCAGGAAGTATTCTTGCCTCGCTTCTGAAGCAAGATGCTCGGCTCGGCTCGGCTGTGCCACCAAGCAAGCGTACTCGCGATTGAGAAACACCCATAGTGTCATTGTTTGCTGCAGTCACAGTTTGATGCTCGCTGTTTTGAGACATTATGGTTGCGTTCACTTTCTGTTTTACCTATTATTTAAGTGCCAGCTAACTTTTGACCTGTTTACACTGTGTCTAATAGACAGCTCAGGTTTATTGCCACAAAGCACTTTTGTGAAGAAAAAAATGCTCAGCTCATAAAAGTAAAAGCCAGAGATTAATGCCCACATTAAACTTTAAAAAAAGGTTTTGCTTTAAGACTTGGTTACATTTTAAAGGTCTTTTTTAAAGCTTAATGTCAATACTCTTTTGCACTGGTGATGTGCATGAAGGTTGATTATGGTCTACATTCATTTTGCAATTTGTTAAAGACTCATCAGATCATATTAATAATCAGATAACCAGGATATATTCTTTCCGCATTGTTTTTGCCATGAATGTTTCTATTTATTGCACTGCAGCCTTTTTAAAAAGTGATCCGTGGTGAAGTTGGTTTTATGTTTGGTATCAAACCCAATGTTCTTTTCATAATCTCCATGCTAACTTGTTCATATAAGCTTAATACAAATGATGCAAAGCACATCTTTTGTGATTACTCATGTTTCATTCATGTATTTTACAAAAGCAGTTAATAGATGATTCTTATTTTTTTGTATATAGTTTCCATGCCATGTGGCCAATGGGCTCCAAATCCATAATAGATATTATTTCTACACTGGTAAATTAAGATGCATCTCTTTGTATTGGATTTGTTGGAAATTATTTTAAATGAATATTATCATGAACAATTTAATGTTTGCTTGAAAAGTCTTTTCATGATAACTCGTTTTTTAAAGATTTTTTTCCAATAGCTTTCATAAACCTAATGTCATAACAGCATTGTTTTTACTGCATTGGGCAAGTAGGACACGCTTCTTTTTATTGGATCATCAAAAAATAACAGCTGCATTTTTAATAACACTATTCTATAAATTAAAAGGAGCCTTTTAATCCAATAAAAAGACGTGTCTTATTTTTCCAGTATAGTTAAATATCTGGTATGCATTGGGAATCAATAGGTCACATGACATGAAAGCTTTTGAAAGTAAATGACACTTTTCATTAAACGTTTTTCAACTATTTCTCCTAATCATTATTTTCAGTATATGGGCAAGTTAGCATGGAGATTTTTTAAATAACAAAGGCTTTGTGCCATTGAAACAGTCATTTATTAATGTTCCCTTAGTAAATACCATAGACTGTATATGGTAAATACCCTGTGGTTAAGAGCTACAGTATGAATCGGATAGGAGCTAACCGCCCTTTAACCCTTTAACTGCATACAAATGAGGAAGAAGAGCTTCTAGATCTGACCCTGGATCTGACTGAATATCTGTTGAACATCCAACATAAAACCAACTTCACTTTGGTAAAAACTCCTCCCTTTTTACTCAGAAGAGAGGAAGAAGGAAATATGTGAAATGAGTCGGCACATAAAACTGCTCATGGTAATGTATTTGTAAAAACATCTAGTTAAACGAAGGTTTAATGATTTAACTTGGTATTTTTAGTTTATTTAGTGTTGGTTGAAAGCACTTGGAGCTAAAGATTTGAAATACTAGTCAAACTCTGAAAGTGAAAGTAAGTGAACAGTCTGAAAGCTTCAGGAGAAGTCAGAATGGCTGCTAATGTTTCACCGACTGAGGTGGACTTTACCTGCCCTGTGTGCTGTGATATCTTCAGGGATCCTGTTGTGTTGTTGTGCGGTCACAGCTTCTGTAAGCACTGTCTTCAGGAGTGGTGGAGACAGAGTGCTCTCCAGAGTTGCCCGGTATGTAAGGGACTGTTTCCATTGGAACAGCCTCCACATAATCTAGCACTGAGAAACCTGTGTGACAATTTGAGACAAAAGAAGAGTCAGAGACCTAAGTCAGGGTCCAAGGATCTGATCTGCAGCCTGCACAGTGAGAAACTGAAGCTTTTCTGTCAAGATGACCAACAGCTCATCTGTGTCATATGTAGGGATTCACAAAAACACAAGAAGCACAACTGCATCCCCATCAACGAGGCAGCTGAACCCTTCAGGGTAAGAATACAAGCAATGTCGTTTTGTTTTGTAGTTTTCATCACTTTATTTAGAATGATTCATATTTCACATACCAGGCAAATGTGTTGTGTAACTCACCCACTGAATAGTCAGGTAACGTATGCACCTTTTTTTGTAGGCTCAACTCAGTCCTAAAGTGATGAGTTTAAAAACGAAACAAGGGTCATTAAAAAAGGAAAAGCTCAAGTGTGATAAAATGACCAACCACATCAAGGTGAGTCACAGACATGCTGGAATTAATTTACAGGCGGAAACAAGTATGTGTTGTTGACTTTTAATTTAAAAAAAAATTGTTTCTCCTCAGCTCCAGGCTCAGCAGACGGAGAAGACGATCAAAGAGGAGTTTCAGAAGCTTTACCAGTTCCTGCGAGCAGAGGAGACTGCTAGGATTGATGCAGTGAGGATAGAGGCAGCGCTCAAAAGTGAAGCAATGGACATCAGGATTGTAAATTTGACAGCAGAGATCTCCTCGTTAACAGACAAACTCAAAACCCTAGAGATGGACATCAAGGCTGATGACATGACATTTATGCTGGTACTAAATGATTACCTTTCTTAATGTAAATTCAGAACATAATATTGAGTATTTAACAGAATTTAAATATTGATTTGCTATCCTGTTTTCTCTTTATTTAACAGAATGTCAAATCCACTATGGAGCGGTAAGTTGTTTCCTGTCAAACATTTAAAAGTGTCCACCTTAGCAGCAGAGCTTATGATTGTTTGGGAGGATCAAATCCAAGGTGGGGGGAAAGTCATGGACATGACTTTCAAAAGTTAAAGGGTGGTTCAAAAGAGGGGAAGTTAACTGAAAATATTTTCAAAAGTGAATCATACTGTTTAAATGTTTTGTGTGATAATGGCGGATTTTGACAATGCAAACTCCTATATAAAGAAGTTACCATGAAAGCTAGTGAAGAATAGATATCAGTCATGAACAATTCCAAAACATGGGTTTCCTATGATGAAAATGATGACTTATAACTTAAACATGCAACAATAACTTCATTCCTTCAGATCCCAGTTCAACCTACCAGACCCTGAGACTCCATTAGGAGCCCTTCTTGACGAGGCCAAACACACTGGGAACCTGTTATTCACAGTCTGGAAGAAGATGAAGGACATCATCAAACACAGTAAGCAAAGTGTTTTTGCTTTGTTATATTTTACATTTTAAACTGCAAAGGCATGTCAAGATACTGTTAATTTTATCAGGAAAGCAACACCTGTCTTTTTCATGAATACACTGAAATGCCTTTAGGAGAACATTTACCTTTTTAATTCAATAAACGTCACAATTAATATCCCCCTTTTGTTTATATTTGCTTTTCCCTGAAGCTCCAGTTACTCTGGACCCCAACACTGGCGGCCGCATGCGTAGTATATCCGAACACATGACTCGTTCAACAACAATGGACAAGTGTCAGACCCTTCCTGAAAACCCAGAAAGGCAGTGCACCTTTAACGTTCTTGGCTCTGAAGGCTTTAGCCGTGGAAAACACAGCTGGGATGTGGAGGTAGAAGGTTATTGGGCTGTTGGTGTGGCTGTTAAGGATAACCTCCATAAAAAGATCTGGGCCATTTACATGTGCGTTTGCACTGACATCCTGCGTGAACTTACTCCAGAGGATTATGTGAAAGTTGTATCTGAAGATTCATTTCCCAAAAGAGTCAGAGTGCAGCTTGATTATGACCATGGAATATTAGCATTTTTTGACCTTGACAGGAAAAAACCTGTCCACACTATCAAATACACTTTCACAGAAACGGTCTTTCCGTATTTTCAGGATAATGTAAAAATGCTTCCTGCTGAATGGTCAGTTAAGCAAAGACGACCCACTTAAACATTCTGCATCATTGCAGAGGTCAAGCAACAGGATGAGGCCTTATTTTGGGGCCTTAAGTATTTGCGAAATGAACTACCTTAGCGAACTGTTATGGCCAAATTAGGAACATGAGTTTTTATTAGTGTCTATTTTTTTATTATTTTCTTTTCTTTAATGTATGTTTTAAGGTTTTAATTTGTCAGTTTTCAGTATATTTGGGTAAATCTTTGGCTGTCTCTGTAAAGTTTTAATAGCTGTTGATGTTAGTAACCAAAAACATGTCAACCTCCCCATTGTAAGTCATCATGCATGCTATCCCTGGGTGTTTCTCAATCGCGAGTAAAGCTGCTTCAGAGCCACTATTTCAAGCATACTACGTCATTGAGTGCCGCCGAAGTACTGTTCCAATCTCCAGCATACTTGGAAATCTACCGAGCCCGGCGTACTCCGTTTGGAGAAATATCGAGGCTGCACATGAGTAGACTCCGCGGTCTTAAAATCCCCACAATGCTTTGCGCACGGACCAATTTCCCAAAATCTGTGGCGGAAGATGTAAGGCGGGGCCTCTCATATGACGCACACTTGCTAGCGTGTTCCACACTTCGTTTTCCGAATGCCAGGAAGTATTCTTGACTCGCTTCTGAAGCAAGATGCTCGGCAGACATGTACTACCAAGCAAGCGTACTCGCGATTGAGAAACACCCACAGTTTGCTCTTGGTTAATTCAGCTTTAAAGGGGCACCCGACTGACTTTACACTTGAAGTTTGGTTTACTCATCCTGAGAAGTACTAAACAGCTTGTAAAAAAAACGGAGTCTATACGGTATTTGGTGGCTCTGAAAGATCTTTGAAAGTGGCGTTTAAAAGATATGAGCATTTAGGAGGAAGCGAGGCTCAAATGAAAGATTATAATGAGTTGCATTATGGGAAATGTAGGATCCAGGATGACGCACACCAGGGTCTAAAAGTTGTTTTGTATTAAACTAGATATAAACTAAATCACTGGAAGTTTAATATAATGCTTTGTTTTTTTCAAGAATATACAGTTGATAGAGGTTAGGTTTTTTCCTTTTTTATTTCAGGATAAATCCACTGTAGAGATTGTATATATCAGCTTCTTTTAAAACAGACTTTCAGAGTTAAATCATGGAAATATGTGATCAGACTAAGATTAATAAAATGTTACTGTTTTAATAAAGTTCTATTGTTTTTGGGTAATGCTGTTATTTGAACATGTTTGAGGCAGATTTGTGATTAGGGCTTAATAAAGGAAATAGACTTACAGTAAAGTGCTTCAATATCAATAAATATTTGACTTGTCCCTGCAGTAACATGGCTTGCTTGGCTTGAAATAAAGAATCCAAAAAAACAAATGCCTCGAGTGTCTTCATTCAAAATCTCTAATATTCGCTTAATGCCCCTCTGTGGCTGGTACGTTTGCCTACATGCACACGTAGCACAGGGATGAATCCTAATGAGGCAATACCTACAATCTCTAGTGTAATACCATCTCTCTCTCGGTTTGTCGCTGACACACTCACACACACGTCTGAGTCCCCGCACTGATACAGAATCTCAGTGGTATTACAGCTGGAATGCCTGCAATGTTTTTTCAACTAATGAAAGAATGAAGAAAAACAAACAGAGGGGCCAAATTAAAAGAGAAAAAAAGGATTGAGAGAAGAAAACGCACTGAGGAAGAAAGCTGTGTACGAGTGTCTCTCATTCAATGTGTATTCCTCTGCATAGTTTTCTCAGTCCAGTTTGTTATTGGCTAATGAAGGTTGGGGTTAAGGGACTGTCTGACAAAACATTTTAACTCATTTAGATATTTTTTCCCCAGATTAAGATAACTTTGAAAAGTCTGTCATTAAAGAATGAAGACATAAGTGTCAGCTTGAATGACAACTCATCCATTAATTGAATTATTGAAAGTGTACTATTCATTTTAAAGTTCAAAACTGGACATTTGAATGTATTGCACAAACGTAATGGAATGTGGCCGCTTGGCATGAATGTGAATAAAATGTATCCCTAAGTGCTAACTTCAATGCAGCTGAGCAATAATATTGCAGATTTCTCATTTTTGAATTTGCAGTTTTTATTTATTTTAGTTTTCTCTCTACAAATCATCTTTCTTCCTGAACAAACCATTACTTTAACTCAAAGGAATGACGGCGCACCAGAGTATCCAACTTTTTCTTTCTTTCCCGAAAATCCCCTTTTGAACGATCAATCATTCAGTGTTGACCAGAGAGCACCAAGGAGCCACTGAGTGTACGTCAGATGTTGTTTTTTTACTGAAAGTACCGTTTTTCTACTAATCATATGAAATAAACACATTAATCTGAGGAGTTTCAAAGCGCCCAACATTGTTTTTGTAACATTATGGAAATTACTTTTGTCCCAAAGCATTAAAAAGAGAATCAATCACAGTTAACATCAGTGCTTAAATGAAGCTAAACGGCAAAGCAAAGCCTTTTGTTTGTTTGCACTGTACATGGGTGCATATTCATTTGTGTGTATAGGTACTTTATGAGAGTGTGCTGCTCATCATCATGTTAGAAACTGAAAATGAATGAAACAGAATGGAGAGTTCAAAGCTGAATCATCTCCCGAGGATCTGAGATACTTTATGACTCTGAAGCGGAGCCAAAACAGCAACGGATTTGAAAAAAGAGACACATTTTTACTAGAGAGACAAACAGAGAGATGTGCCAATGGCCCGAGGGTTTGACACAAAAGGCATACAGTGACTGTCTGTCTGGACGAGCAGCTATAGTTTGACTTGGCTTGGCTTCTGAGGAGAAGACAAAGTGTCAGGAATGAGGAAAAACTTTGAAACATAGATCGAAAGCTGAGGAGAGGATACCTGTGTGAAAAGGATCATAAAACGTAATGAAAAATGAGACACAATCATAGCCTTAATGAGTGCAGTGTATAATGTAATGTTTAAATACAAGAACACACGCATGAAAGCACACTTGCACTTTTATGTGGTTGTTTTTCCATCTGCTCCTTGTTTTCAGGTCCCTTTTGGTCACTTTTTGCTCATGTTATTGTGGTCTGGATATCTTCAAGAAACAGACTCCAAGTACATGATGTTGTCATTTCTCTCTCCCTCTCTCTCTCTCTCTCTCTCTCTCTCTCTCTCTCTCTCTCTCTCTCGAAGGGTTTATTGTTTTGTTTGGCATTTATGTTTCGTTTAGAGGCAATCATTGAAGAATTTGAGCAGCACGTGTCCTCAGCAATCATAATTATGAAATCCCTACTGGTCTCACACACACACAGATACGCATGCACGCACGCACGCACACAGACACACACACGCAGGCATGCACGCATGTACGCACACACACACACACACACACACACACACACACACACACTCACACTCACAGGCCTGATTACTACTCAGTCTGGTCTGTATAACGTTATAGATACAGATTGAACGTGTCAGTCAGGACCTCACAAGAGGATATTGGAATAGTTGGTGAAGGAAGGAATGAGGAAATAAAGGAAGGAAAAGGAAGTTCTCTTTTTAGCAATGAATTAGGTACAATCTTTGATTTTGTATGACTAAAATGAGACTGGATTTCGAAGATCAGTTTAACAGTTTATGTCTTTGTCTTTATTAGGATCCCCATTAGCACTAGCATGAGCATTGGCTATTCTTCCTGGGGTCCTCACACACACAAAACATACATAAACATACATACAACAAAATTAAAACAAAACAAAACAGCTCATAATTTCATGCAATTTACAGTGCTGTATGAAGTGAAAACTAAAATTATCGCCATCCTAAGGCCAAACAAAAGTAAATACAAATAAGTGTACATAATAATATATGCATACATAGCCACAGACACAGTTCAAATTTACTTTATAATACTTAAATAATTTTTTAGCAACCTTTTGAAATGTACTTGAGAATTTTCCTGAATGATGTGGACCGGTAAAGAGTTCCAGCTGACCATGGCTCTGTACATTACTGTTTTCTGTCCCATATTTGATTTAGATTTGGGTAATACAAACCTTCCTTGTTGAGATCCTATTAGTATGTTCTGCAGGGTATCTCTACAAAAAAACATAGTTTGTTAAAGCTTCATGGTCTGCTCTCTAACACACACACACACTGGCCAGCATAGATGGTCAAGTGCTGTGATAAAGTGCTGTCTAGTGTTCTCTCACTCTCTAAGCCCCCTGAGAGTAGATCAATACTCACTCAGCATCACGTTACCGCTAATGTCTTTGTGTTTTTAACCAGGCAGTGTGGGTGTGTGTGTGTGTGTGTGTGTGTGGGTGTGTGTGTGTGTGTGTGTGTGTGTGTGTGTGTGTGTGTGTGTGTGTGTGTGTGTGTGTGTGTGTGTGTGTGTGTGTGTGGCATTAGTGAGTGTGTGTGCATCTGCCCCTGGTGTGACCCAAGTTATAATTATCATTAAATGTCAATGAAGAGACTGCAGATAAGTCCAAAAGCCCTGACTCGCCAGCGCCTCCTGAGGACATTTTTCAGAAACTGCAGCCTCAGTAATGCATTTACTTCTGCTAGAGATAAGAAGATGAATTCAGTGGAGTGAAAAGGCTATGACCTTACTGTATGTGTGAATCACTTCCTACTGACAACGTCATTCAGAAGCAGTCCTTTACCTTTTGTATCCCCCTCATCCATTATCAGCCTCCATTCAGCTACTATTTCACATCTACAATTATGTTGCTGAGTCATACAGGATAGTTAGCACATTAATAATATATGGCTGTCTTGATGAATCAACAGGTATACATTAGATACTCTCGATAGCGATCACTGTGGTTCGCGGTTTAAAATGTGTGTATGAGTCACATTCATGTGCTGACTTAAAGGAACAATCCGTCTATTACAACCTGGCTCTTTTTGTCTTCGTTTTTTACCATTATTTCTATCCGTTATGACAATATTGTGTTGTAATTGCAGGGTGCTTGGTCCTCGACAATGAAGTTTGAGTTTGCAGAGAGAAAGAAGTGGTCCGTTAATCAGCCAGGTTTTAAACAAACCAATGAGTTTGAAAACTCAGAAAAAAGCACTTTCTTTGGGGGTAAGTTCTCTGCTATAGTCAAGTCAATAAAAACATGATATCACTACGGGTTTGTGCAGGATGTCCCGTGTGGCATTAGTGACGATTCTGTCTGACCAATCAGTGGTCTGCAGTGGTTCAACTTCACCTTCTACCATTGGCTCAGCTTGATGGGAACCTTGACCCAGGTGGAATTAAAAAAAATGACCAGGTACCAGGGACTAACAAAAAGCCTAAACGTTCTTTATTAATTCTTCATTGCTTTGGAAAGACTCAGTACTCCAATACAATAAGCCAGCGTTGAATTACAAAACCACCCTGTCTTGTAAATTTTACATTTGGGAGCTAATGGGATTGCTGCCTGGATTACATTTTTCTAGTACATGAAGTGTTACAGTCTTGAGTGGATGGTGGTCTTACAAAGTGAATAACTTTGTCACTAGGGATTGGGGTTGAAGAGTTTGGGCCTGAAGACGAGGGACCCAGCTGGCAAGCATGAAAACTCACAGGTACATTTTTCACTTTTTTCGATGACACATTTTTCACCAGGCGTAGCATTATCACCTTTTACTGTAGTGTAGTTCAGACCATTTTAGCCACAAAGTTACCCAAAGACAAACACTAAAATACAAATAAAATAAACATTACAGTTATTCAGTCTGAATAAATATGTTCCAATTAACAAAAACAAAAGCACCAACAAACTAATATACTCTCAAGAAATGAACACAATGTCAAGACTATGCATCTCAATCACCCCTATGATGAGGCAGGCACTTGGTTCTGATTGGCAGTTCCTGTATTTAAGAGCACAGCTTTAAAAGGCCCATCTTTTGCGCAGGTCGGCCATTTTGTCAATCCAGCAACACCCTCAATGGTACGTGGTAACTAAAGGCAAAATTATCTCAATTTTTTTTTAAGTGTGGCTTAGCAGAAGTTATTTTAATGCACTAGAAATGGGAACTTTAGTACTAGTAACAAAATGTATGAAACTAATCCTATGTGTGTCCTCATTTATCTGTTTGCTGTTGTATGTGCATTGTATAAAATGTTTAAAAGTCAGCAAACGCAATGAGGAGAAACTTGTTGGTGGGTTTTTTAATTAAGTGTCATGATAGTAAACTAAATTATTTACGATTATGTTTTAGGAGATGTTTGTGTGTATTTCATATCAAAACCACTTAGACATTTAAGGTTAAACAATTTAAATACTGGGTTTGTCAGCGTTTTGAAGATACTGCAAATTCAGTACGTTTTGCAACTTTGATTGAATGTTCATTGAAATGATTGCTCATTATGTTTAAAACATTATCTCAGCATTATCAATGTAGTTATTGATAGGATCATACAAATATATAAATACATATTTGGGGTTTCGTTTTAAACCTCTATGCCCGACTTCTTGCATCTCTAATCTGACTTTAGTGTAGCCATGTCGCTATGTCCAAGAATAATTTAATTTCCCTTTAAATGTTAAATATTTAAAAAAAAAGGTTAGAAATTCTGAAAGAACAGATTTAGGTCAGAAAAAGGGAGATGAATAAACATAGAATGCTGAATTTGAGTGTAAATACATATAATTAAAAAGAAAGTGTTTCACCCAGCTTCGCCCATTCTTTCTCTCACCTCCACCTCTCTTCATCCATTCCCTCATCTCTCCATCCCAATCAATCTCTCCCTCCCCTCTCACTAATGCACTCTTTCATGTGTTCTCCTATTTCTCTCCCTCTCTGCCGCCCTCTCTCCCTTACCCTGATGTCTCATGGCCCTTTTGTAGGCCCTCTACATTTTTGGGGGTAATGTGATCTCCCCCATTTCTCCCCAGGGTGGTCCGCTCCTCTCATTCAAACAACAAGCTCAGGCTGAATGGAGCAGGCGGTGAGAGGGGAGATGGAGAGAGAACAAGGCTGGGGGAGAGGATGGAGAGAAAGTCAGATAATGGGTATGTAAAACAGCCATTATATCCTATCCTTGTTCATTCATATCTTACACCGACAGGTGAGTTTGCATACCTAATGCATCACATCAGGCGAATGGATCTGTGTGTGTGTGTGTGTGTGTGTGTGTGTGTGTGTGTGTGTGTGTGTGTGTGTGTGTGTGTGTGTGTGTGTGTGTGTGTGTGTGTGTGTGTGTGTGTGTGTGTGTGTGTGTGTGTGTGTGTGTGTGTGTGTGTGTGTGTGTGTGTGTGTGTGTGTGTGTGTGTGTGTTGTACCTGTGCCATCTGTTTGGTCACATCCAACAGCTGCTCCTGTGTTTAGCCTTTAACATCAAGGCAAACTCAGTATCATCTCATGCAGCACTTCCAGTCAAATATACGGTACTTTTATTAAAAATAAATATATATTATCAAAAGATACAGATTATTCAATAAATTCAAAGAGGTATTTTTTTAAATCATCACCCATATTTTAATTTGAAAGGTTATCAAACAGTTGCCTATTTTTACACATCCAGCAGAGGCAAAGCAACATTAGTATTCATTAGCTCATGTTTTTCGAATCTGTCTAATTCATGCCCCTACATTTATTTCACATTTTCTGCCTCAGGCTGTCATCCTCCTTTCCTGTCATCCCTGAACCATCATGTTTCCTTACCAGGGGACGTATACACACACACACGCACGCAGGCACTTACGCAGGCACTTATGCACGCACGCACGCACACACACACACACACACACACACACACACACACACACACACAACACACACACACACACACACACACACACACACACACACACACACACACACACACACACACAAACTGACACACACTCACCTATACATACCCCTGCGGTGCCCCAGACAGCCCTCTACAATGTGGATGCCCCGAGGGAGCTTGGGTAACTTAGTCCCCTCTATCTGCCAACTGCTGTGTCACAGAGAGGCTCGCATTACACACAGACACACAAACACACACATACACACCCATATACATATATTATATATATATATATTATATATATGTGTGTGCACAAACAATTTCAGCAGATATCAAGCCAAGTCTCTTTCATTGCTGGCTCCAAATTGAAGCTTATAACAGAGAGAGAGAGGATTAAGAAAAGGGGGAAAACAGTGAAACTGCTAATGTCCTTACATACCGACAGGAAAGCTTTAAGGCCTCACACACGTTCATTGCTACACCCTGACTCACACAGCCCAAAACACACATATACTTTCCAACAATAAACGCTGACAAAGTTATTTCAAGGACACCGTCATTCTGTCACCCTGGATTAAGTGACTTTTTCTTCAAATATTTTCAAAATGAATGTCTGTCCAAATGAAAATCATTTTCTCACTTGTCACCTCTCTGAGTGCAAATGTGTTTAACCAAGTCTGTGTTTGTGTGTGAATGGGTGTGCATGCTTGAGTTAGGAGTTGCTGTTATTGGCTGCAGGACTGGACTTCAGCTCCAGTTTGGCTACGAGCTAAAAACCTCAGACCTACACACACACGCACACACACACACACGCAAACACGCATTGACACACAAGTGGTTTGTTAAAGTGTATGGAGGGAATGCTGTGGTCACACCTGGGAATGCTCTTTTTGCTAACCTGCCTAACGTTTTCGCTCCCTCCATCATTTCCTAAAGTAACAAATTACATTTACTTAACTTATGTTTGATTCTCCTTTTAAGCAGGTTTAAAGTATAAGTAGGATATTGCAGCTTTTGATGGGATTAAAAAGATGTTGATTTACTCGACTGGCCATTAAACCAATCAAAATCTTTAAAAACTGTAAAACAAACGTAGATAACATTCAGAACACATAATGCACATATGATAACACATTTCTTTACGTTATTATTTAGACGTAAATGTGACACATTTTCACTTGTCTTAACACTTAAAATCGCTCAAATTCGGCCAAAGGTGTCGCAAATTTAATTTGAATTTTATTAAAATCGGCAAAATAAAAACGTTAGTTTCTATCCAATACCCTTATTCAATTATCAGGAATTGTTCATCAAGTTAAGCAGTAATGTAGCCAATTGTCTATTTGAAAACTGTATTTGTACCTATTGTTGTACACAGATCTGGAGTGGTAATGATTTTCTTCTGTTTAAAACAAAGCCATCAAGCATAATTCCCAACATTTCTAACTATTCCTTTAATTTCTTTTTTGTGCTTCCCTATGCCTTTTATAATCACAGCTCGAGTCTCAAACCTCTATTCCTCTTAATTGGAATATGCCTTTATTGGTAACACTATAGTTTCTATCAAGAGTACTATGTAATAAATGTCCCCCTCAATGAATGGACCTCACCACCCAGGGGCAAAGCCAGCACTGGAGAGATGATAATGTAACACACACACACACACACACACGCACGCACGCACGCACGCACGCGCACGCACACACACACACACACACACACACACACACACACACACACGGCTAGACAGTTTAACACACAGTGGGCTGCTGTCACATTGTGTAAGATGCACATAGCCTTGCAGTGTGAATTTTAATTCTGATTTGATTGGAATTAAAGTGGTTTTAAGCCAGAGTTAATGGGTTTAGACTGGTTCTAATCCTGGTTTAATGAAGGCCTTGGTGGGCTTCTTTCCTCTTTCATCATCCTGGACTCCAGCCCATCATAATCCAAGTGGTGAATTAATCAACCACTTTATGGAAAATGTAAGATGTGTGTGTGTGTGTGTAGTGTGTACTGTGTGTGTTTCGGTTTAATAAGGTCGTCTAAGTGGATTTTAGGAAAGATTTGTTCTGTACTTGGCGGATACTGGGTCATTCTTGACTTTCCTGTCCAGTCGTGTGTGTGTGTGTGTGTGTGTGTGTGTGTGTGTGTGTGTGTGTGTGTGTGTGTGTGTGTGTGTGTGTGTGTGTGTGTGTGTGTGTGTGTGTGTGTGTGTGTGTGTGTGTGTGTGTGTGAGCATTTTTTCATCGTGCACACTTGGGTGCATGCTCGCTCCCTCACTCCCCATCCCTATGTAACTGGAGCCAGCCCTCCCCTGTCAAAAATAAAAATCATTTGTCCGCTGCACGAGTGTATCCATTAAAAATGCATGGTGGAGGGAGCTGGGGGCCGCTGGGGAAGAAAACTGATACCTGGCTCTCCGGAAGGGCATCAGAGTACCAAGGTGGACAAATGGCATCTAGAGAGAAAGAACGGGATGGAGGGTGAGGGTGAAGTGAATGGTTGAGCAGGCATTGTTTTTCCCTCAGACAGCACACTCTCAACACGCTGATCTCAACTTGTGCGGTCTTCCTTATTTTTCTCATTGAACCTTATGTATGTATTTAAAACCTAAGGATCATGTACACTGTGTGTTTTTCTCAAACCTAGCGCTGTAGCTAGTCTGCATTTGTAAGTAGTTCATGGAGTTGAAAGTTGTGCAGAAAAATGTGCTCCTTCGAAATTGCTGATCTTTGACATGGCTGTGTAGCTAGCATGCTCGTTAGCTCAGGCGCTAGTAGTAAGTTTATTCAAAAAAACATTTGCGCAATTGTCTTTTTATTGAATGCACCCTTGCCTTGTCACTCTCCTTAAAAAAAATCATACACAATTCTTTCTTTTTATATGTCACCACATTTTGCTGTTTTGAATGCAGTTGCGACAGAGCCAGAAGCAAAAATATTTTCTGATGACACAGCAATAATAGTGAGAGAAAACAAAGCAGATTTCCTCACTGATATTTTACCTGGTGCCCACTCTACGCTGCTTTTTACTGCCTAAACTCTTCAATAACAAATCAATTATCCATAAAGGAATGGATCACTTAAAGGTAGGGTATGTACGTTTGAGAAACCGGCTCGAGATACACTTTTTGTTATATTCCATGGAATGCTCTTAACATCCCGATAGCAATGAATATCTTAAGTGCTTTGACAAAAAATCCATACAAAAATATCATCTGTGGAAGCCGTAGTACTGTAAAAAGCAGGACCAATCATTTTAGCCGGCCCGGCTAAAATAACTGGATGGCCTACCTGCCTGTCAGCCTTCCATCTGTGCACAAACTTATCTCGTGCCCTCATTGGTCATGTGTGCGTTCGTGTGTGTTGGAGGAGGGGCTCTGTTAGCAGATGTCTTCCAGTTGTGTATTTTCAAATTCTAGCGCACTCGAGCTGGTTTCTCCAAAATTACCTACCCCACCTTTAACTATGCCCATGAAAAAGGGCAGTATGTGATGAATTTGAATGCATTGCTGTAGTTTATCAGTTGTGCGTTTGTCAGTCCTTTTAGATTAACTTTATGGTGTTTTCTTTGTAGTATATACTGATGTAGTACTTTCACAAGATAAGCTTTCATTGTAAGAAAAGTGCTGTTGCGTCACTTCATTCACCAGATAAACCTGTCAAAATACAGGTGTGTGTGTGTGACTGTTGGTTAGTCCGAGTGTGTTGAGATTAGGGATTTTTCATGGTGTCAAATTTGTAGCCTTGCATGTTAAACTCATTAAGAAATCAGAAAATAGTGTTACTGTCCAATATGTCATTGAATTCTTACAGTCACACATTTTGATCGATGTGATTGAGACTTAAGAACAGTTTGTCTCTTCTCACATATTCTCAACTTTCTTTCTATGATGCTAACGCTTTCTATATTCCACGTGAACCTCTCTATTCCTTTCTTTTGGGACTCACTGTTTTCTTTTCTTGGTCTTGTCCATCTGCTTCCTATAACACTGGGGCAGTCTGATCTGGTTTGCAGAAACCCCCTCAGAAAAATCTGACATTTATTCACGTACAAGTAAAGTAGTCTATTTTTTTTTCTCCAACAAAATAACCCCACTAAAAAAAAATGTCCCGGCCCTGGTTCAATAGGGTGGTCGAATCTGGACCCAATTAAAAGGAGGACCCCCTAAATTTCCTTCACACCCAGCTTGAGGAAGACCCCAGATTAGAGGAATATTTTCCTTATTGCCGACTTTACTTTTTGCGGAATTCCTTGGGAAAATAATTGAGCCCATGTGTGCTCGGTATTCCCCTTTTTGGAAGAGTGTGGATAAAAATGGCGTTGTTACAGCCATCAGGGCGGGCACATTTTTTACAAATCTATTTTTCCCTTTCCTCTTTTTCTTCATCTGGCTTTTTAACCACAATCCTTGGAGCGTTGTTTGGAGTTAATAGAAAAGGACTTTTTTTTTTTAAGTCAGATTTCCATGTTGGAAGATGTGGAAGCTAAATTGGGATCAAATAAACAAAGTCACCTGTGAGTGATTTTAGCTTCTAATGAGACACACGTTCACTAGTTCACATGTGCACACACAAAGTCACACTCGCACACATTCACCAATTTGATTAGCACTAAAGCAGGTGTTGGTATCAACCCCTCAGTGAAATCCTGCATATGCCTCCACACTGGCACTTGATTTGTATACACACACACACACACACACACACACACACACACACACACACACACACACACACACACACACACACACACACACACACACACACACACACACACACACACACACACACACACACACACACAGACTCACCAAGGATTAGCCTCGGCTTCTCATAAACTCCGTGACTCAACAGTGAGAGCTTGTGTTCTGCTCCCCTATGCAGTGACCCATCATCCTCCTGCTCCCTCTGGCTTTGTGAGTGCTCTGCTCTAACCGCGAATGAATAGCCACTTGTTCAATAAACCCGGGACGCTGCTTGGATATCATAGTTGTCTGCACGGTATTATTCTAAGTGCTAATAATAAGAAAAAGCATCAGGACACTGTCTGTCTCTCAGCTGACCGCTCTCTACCTGTGAGTGTTCTGTGGAGGTCTGACTTTGATTCATGTCTTCCTAATTGTAATGGACCTGAATCCTCTAAAAACAACATGCCCATAATTCTTATGCACACAGACACACACATGCATGTACCCACAGAAACACACACACACACAGGTAATTGTGCCCACCTGGGAAAACATCATTTAGTCAGGCGCCCCTTCCTTCTACTAACACTGCCCTTACAGCATGTGTGTGTTTTTGGGTGTATGTGTGTGCTAGTTAATCATGACCTCCTTTACCCTTTGGATGCTCATTGATCCCAAATTGCATTTGACTATGAACACTCCCTAAGCCCTAAACCATCCAATTACAATACAGCGTTTTATAAGCTTAGCAGTTCAAGGCTATGAGTAAAATGACTTATCCCTACTGAAAACCACATTTTACCTTTATATTCCTTGGTTGTTTTGTCTCCTGTAGTAGAATGCAACTATAACATTTACTCAAGTATTTAAAAAGGTTGTTGAGGGTACTTTCCATTTTACTGTTATTAATACTTTTACTCAACTTCATTTTCAATGTAAATGTTGTACTTTTGACCCTATACTACCTTTATTTTAAAGCTTTGTTTATCAGTTTCTTTGCAGATTTATATTAATAATACACAATATTAAATAAACTAATCAATTGCTTTTTTTTAAATTATTATTAAAGGCAAAGTTATCCAGCACTTAATAAGGTATTAACCATATTGACCAGCAACAACATTAATTAAAATAATGTTGTATTAATCCAATAATATCACATACAGTATATCATTCTAAGATGGGCCATTTTGTATGATGGGCACTTTTACTTTTGGTACTTTAAGTATATTTTGATGCTCATACTTTTGTACTTTTACTTTTAAATTAATATTTGTACACTGGTATTGCTACTTTTACTTGAATAAAGGATTTGAGTACTTTTTCGTGCAGGTTAGAACATGTATATTAGTGATTTTATTTATTGTAACATAATCACCAAAGCCTAGGCTGACAGCCACTGTGTTAAGGTCACATTCCTTAACAGTCTGCTGAGTGTAAAGTACTTTAGGCAACATAAATCTGCGTGTGCAAGCGAGTACTTCAAGGCTTGAGACAAAAACATTTCACAGTGACATTTATTGTTCATGTGCTGTGGCTCAGGAGGAGGAGAATGGTTGAAAGCACCCTGGCAGGGATGGATAATCATCTGTCCTCTTGTCTCCTATGTGTGTGTGCACATTTACGCATCACAGGTTCTGTTCAATATGAAGAGTTGCAATGCTTCTAAGCCTCTTTCTCCATATGGCATTATTATTATTCTAATAAATTGATATGTTTCCTCAATGTATACACTGTTAGACACCTCAGTGATAAAGTAGAAACTGGCAAAATGTGAAACCAATAGACGGCAGAACTGTCGTAGCATCAACAGTAAACTAAATGGGATAAAAAAAAATGTCAGCTTCTACATATTAGGTCAAATAGACTAAGTAGTGGTGCATCATATAAGGAGCTATTTTCATATGTATATATAAGATGTAGCTGATTCATTTTAAAGTCCTTTTTCAACGCTTTGAACAGTACAAAGACTACTGATTTATTCATCTTGGATTAAGGGCAAACATCTCAAAGAATACTATCTCAAATAACTTACAAATAACACCAAAACTAGATACAATCATCATTAAGTGATACAATTAGTATTTTGTGATTATTATCATCTTTTATGCCACCACAACAGAAATGACGTTAAGGCCACAAGTCTCATGGCAGGCACATGCTGTGCTCCTTTTAACAAGCACAAACTGATGCCAACACACACACACACACACACACACACACACACACACACACACACACACACACACACACACACACACACACACACACACACGCACACGCACACGCAAGTATGAGCATGCCAATACACATGTGATCTGGGTAGGCCGCAGCTATCTTTGGCATCTCTGCTCTGGCTGGTGGCCGCTGTGCCAGGCTGCCATACCATCTGATACAAATTGACACCATCATCAGCTGTTCTCTTACCTCAGCAATGTTTTTGAATGCATGATGAGCTTGTGGTTTTTACATACTTTAAAGCAACCCACTGGTGTCAAACACTCAGTATATGTTCACAAAAACACAACTGGTGGAAAAGTCACAGCTGCAGTTTTTTTGCCAAAAAGCTCACACAGGTTGAATGTCCACTTCCTGCGCTCCATTCAGTCACAGTTCCTTAATCTTCAAATATGCTTAAGTGTTTTTATTTCTCCCTCCCCTCTATTTCTTTCTCTTGCTGCTGTTGTTGACGTGTCTTAAAGGGAGTCTTCGGCTGCCACCTGCTGGTTCAACTCTTAAGAGGTAGAAAAGTACAAATGTTGTCTCCTTTTGTAGAAAGGGTTAAATAAAGGGTTAAATATACACTTTGCATTTAAATGTTTTCCCAAAACACTGAGGGAGCTGGTAATGATGTGATTTCTTGTCAGATTCATCCATTACATTTCATCCATACTACCAGTCCTGAGCGCAGCAACTAAAAGTGATGTGTCTCATTATTGTTGTAAGGCTGCCATCTTCTGGTCAAAATGTCTGGTCATATAATGCCAAGTCATCCTAATAAAGACTAACTTTTATTTTAAACAATTATTCTTCTTGACAAAAAACATGGATAAAACAAACATGTGGGGCTCGGTTACCTTCTTACAGTACAGAGTAACGGTATTAAGCTGACCTTAGTCATGAGAGCAGCAGCATGTGTTTATGCTACACAATTTGGCAAATCATTTACACAAGACAAACTGGCTAACAGATTGATAAAGAAAGACTTAGGAAAGATGCCATGCACTGCTGGTGAAATGTAAAAATGAAAAAATAGCAGACATGTCAAGTGTAAGTCATGCATTTTTTAACCATTTGCATGAACACTAGGAACACCAAAGCCACCCATAAATATAGACATGAACATATACATGCTAGAGCACCTTCTTCACCAATCCTTCTACAGTTTATTAAATTGGTGATATGAACACAGCCACATAGAAGAAGAAGCACAGCAGATTTATTTAAAAAAAAATATATATATATCCCCAAAACTGGCAGCCAAACTCTGAAAAATGCTACTTCTAGCACTTGTTGTACTAATAGAATACTATTGGTATATCCTCACACAACACCACTACAATACAGTACAACCCTCCTCAGTGAAACATCATCTGGGCTTTTTCACATGACCTTGAAGAGCAGCCTGCTTCACATTCAGTTTATCTTTGTGCCACCTTTTACTTTTTCCAGCAGAGCTTGCCAAAAAACAAAAGCAGATGACAACAGCTACGTATTTTGCTTATAAAAAGACGGTCCCCAAACCGCATTCATTTCGATCTTTCACCGTCGAGGCATCAATAGATGGCAAAAACCAGCCTGGAGGAGCTGAAGAGAGATCACGCTGCCACACAGGAGAGACTGAAAACAAGTGAAAAGCAAGTGGAAGAACTCAAGAAAGTAAACACAGAGCTGGGGGTCGCTCTCGAAAAGCAGGCTGCTGAACTTTTGTCCATAGAAACCAGAGTGACAGTCGGCGGTAGTGAGCTGCAGCTCCTAACACACAAGATGGAGGACCTGAAGGCCCAGAACACCGCTCAAGAAGTCAAACTCACATCTGTATCGGACAGGATGAACACCAGTGAGAGCCGAGTGGACATTCTGATCAAAGAGAGTGCAAAGGTGGCCTTCTACGCTGCTTTGACAGACTCACTTGTTGTAGGGCCTTACAATACTCCAACAGTGCTAAAGTTCAGCAAGGTCTTCACCAATGTTGGCAACGCCTACAGTCCGACCACTGGCGTCTTCACCGCACCTGTGAAAGGAGTGTACTATTTTAGATTCACAATATGTGGTTCTACAAAAAAGGGCGACATGGGAGTGAAACTATTTTATAATGGGAGATCGGTAATGTTTAATTTGCAAACCAGGTATACTGAGTTTTTTGAGTACTTGTGAAATGCTGTTACTCTAGAGCTGAATGTAGGCGATGAATTACATTTGGTCCTACCAGAAGAGAATGCAGTGTTTGATAATTCAAACAATCACAGCACATTTAGTGGCTTCTTGCTTTTCAATATGTGAATGAAGATTGAAACAATCCATTCAAATTGAACAAAAAGAGAAATAATTTGCTATTTTCAATCAAAACAATCATTTTTTTTACTAATACGACTGTGATTTATTACATACAGTTTCTTTACAGGCCTTCCATGACATAAACAATCAACAAATACAATTTAAATCTGATTTTCGAATTATTTCTTAAAAAGGACAAACAAAAAATGCTGTAAAGAGCTGATTCCTTAGGACAGAGTGTGATGCAGGTCCAAAGCGTTCCCAAAAACACTGTTATATTTTGTCCAAAAGATGGCAGTGTTGGATGCTGCACGAACAGCAGGCTGTGTCAGGGTTGGGCCTTGGGAGAAAATTGGAATACAATGACATGTAAATGGTAATGCATCATATAAGTAATGGCTGTTTTCTGCTTAATTAGGCCTTCAAAATAACAAAAGATCATATGTTTATGTTTCTTCATTGCCTCATATGTCCAATATTTTTGAATAAACAGAGAGATTAAATATAAACTGAATACAAACTGTTTATTATATTCTTAACACTATTATACCGCATTAGCCAACACACCCCTGAAGAAAAGACATGCCACTATCAAGTGATCTGCAGGAACCATGAGGGCAGATGGGAAACTTGATGGAACACAATGTGATTTTTTCTTTTTCTTTCCTGGACCTTTTTCACATCACAGTTTGGGCATCCGTCCAACAAAACAATTAGCAAGTATGGGAATCCCTGCCCTGCTCTCATGCAGTCTCCTCCCTCCCCTTGTATATCTCTCTTCCTCTCTATCTCTCTGCAGCTGGCCCCAGCAGAGAGGCGGCCAAGTTTATTTTCTCCACGGTGGTCCCTTTGAGGTGGCGGCGAGGCCCCTGCCACGCCACAGCTGATGTATTAGGTGAGGGTCCTTGAAGAGATGTCGGTGGGACTCTTTTATTACTGCAGCACTCCATCTTATTGTTCCTATTAAAGGACACTTGGTGTTTTCTTTTTCTAATGCCTAAAATGAAGTGATCTAGTAAGTGTGATTAAAGTCAACCACATCATTCCAGTCACTGGAAAGGTAATGACCTCTGAAATAAAATTAGCACATGAGCCTCAATAATAATGTAAATATCTCCATGACGACTAAGAAAATACAAGTTTGCGAAGGCCATGAGTTGCTTTTGAGAGTTGGAAGAGGTAGAGAGTTAGCATTATTTTCAAACCACTATTAGTAAATCATGAACGAGACTTGCATAGCATTAGTGATTGAATACTATCAAATTCATGTAGTTTACTGTTTATGTTTTGCTTACAGTTGGGAGCAGACATATTCAGATGTTTAATAAAGCAACATATATCTCAAATATATTCCAATACAAAATAAAGTCCAGCATTTGAAACCTGAGTAAAATACAGAAGTGATGTTGGGTAAATGCATTCAAAAGCAGATTATTATGGAGTTGAATGGCTGAAGTCAGTCTTGGATTATTGGATAATCATTAATGTGTATAAGCAACATTTAACTCCATGGAGGAGAATGAGGTCATGTCCTAATACGTCTGTGAATTTGAGGGTTACACTATAAGATAAAAACATTTCACTGTTTCAGAAAAAAACACACTGGGGGTGTTTTAGGCTGATTACTGAAGGAATATAGATGATACTTGATGTGTATTTAGATTGTGTATATATATATATATATAATCTTGATTATGTCTGTAACCTTGTAACATTTCCAAACTATATAACTGTAGCTGGTCATTGTCAAGCTGGTTTCTTCAGTTGTATATTGATCTAACAATGCATCATATTTGATTTCACTCATCAAAAGTTACCTCTAAAATATGATGTAGGTAGCATAAAATAAAATGATAAATACAAGTACATGCACATCAACATTTAGATGTATTTTTCTTTAATATGCAAAAAATGCAATGTTGCTTGTCTTTAAGAAAATACAATTGTGTATTTATAGCATGTCAGGTATAGCGCTGTGTTTGCATTTGATCAGTGACTGTCTCTGTAGCATGCGCTTCTTGATTCTAAACTGCTATTGAACAGTAAGAAAACCAAAGCAATGCTCTTTGCTCCCAAGTCAGCGTCCTCTTGCCTCTCCATTGACACCCTTGATGGTGTCTCTGTTGAGTTTGTTGATACATACAAATATCTGGGCTTTTGGTTGGACAGAAATCTAAACTTTAAACATCACATTGAAGTTCTAACAAAGAAATTGAAATTCACTCTTGGCTTCCTTTACAGACTTAAACGTTGTTTTTCAATTTCTTCCCGTAAAAGGTTGGTCTCTGGGTCATTCCTGTCCCAGCTTGACTACGGTGATACAATCTATAGATTTGCCTGTCCCACTGTTTTGGCCAAACTTGACCCACTCTACCATGCTGCACTGCGATATATATCAAATGCACCCTATAGGACTCATCATTGCAAACTGTATAGCCTAACTGGATGGTCCTCCTTAGTATGCGTAGGATGCAGCATTGTTTTTTATTAATGTATAAAGCAATTTTAGGAAAGCTTCCACTGTATATATGTGCCAGATTTGTTCCAGTTTGTAACTCTTACAACCTCAGAACCAGTGCCTGGATACGGTTCCAGGTACCTGCCGTGCGGACTGAGGCTGGAAAAAGGAGTCTTTTTTATTATGGTCCTTGGTCTTGGAATGACCTTCAATCAAGCCTCAAACTGATGGCACTTGTCCCAATAGCCTCTTTTAAATTGAAGTTGTCTGAGGTCCTTACCACCAGCTGCTCTTGCAGTAATAAGTAGTGCACCTTTCTTACTGTCCTAAATGTGCACAATGTAGTGACTGCTTTTTCGTCTTTTGTTTTCTTAGTTGTGTTCTCTGTATTTTACATGTTTGTGTTATGTGCTATGTGTAACGTTGCTGCCTTCTTGGCCAGGTCAGCATTGTAAATGAGATTTTATCTCAATGCTTTTTATCTGGTTAAATAAAAAATAAAAAATAGAGTAAGACATGTATGGAGATAGACAGAAAGGAGGAGAAATGAGAGGGATTTCGTGTTAAAGAGAAAGAGAGGGGCCGCGTGTCAGACTGCATAAATAACTGTCGGCCTGATGTAAACAAAGCGGTCATAACCCGAGCAAATTAAAACAACTGGTCTGGGAGGGATTAAAAATCAGCCCGCAGGTTTTTCTACAACTTTCATAATGTTCCAAATATTTTCTGACCTCTTACAAATCGCGCTGCTCAGCCCCTCACTGCTGATTGGCTTAATCCTAAATAGGCTATCCAATCAGTGCACTTCAGTCAGTGAAATGTGTAATTATCATAGACTGTATAAAGGTAATTACAACTCTCATTCGACACTCATTTAGAAGTTGCATTAGAATAAACGTGTGTAGTTATCATTAAATAAAGTCAAAGGTTTAATAAAAGCATTGACTAACAACATGTTATATTTAGATATTTATAAATATATCAATTAGCTGAGATATATTTTTTTGTATGCCGTTCACTTCCCCTTCATCCATCAATTGGCAGGGTGGTGAACTAATTTTTGACTTGTTTAAACTAAGAGCACTAACTCCTTTAAGGGTCTCAAATAATCTTTGAAGGAAAACGTTTGTTTATGTAATGACAACCACGTCCACTGTTATCTTTTAGAAACAACAGAGGGACTTATCTGCACTGATGCTCCGGTGCTCAGGTTATTCTGAAGGAGTGGACTGATAAGAGGGGTTACTAGGTCAAAGCATTGGCCCACACACGGTAATAAACAGGAATAAATGGAATAAAAAAACATTCAATACTCAAGGTGTAAAAGTGATACAAATATATTTTATATACATGTAATCTGTACAACCATTTGAGACGGTGGACATTTTTCATGTGCACATCCTTCATAATGCAGCCGCCACAACAGGCCTGCATGCGTAAAAATGCGTCTGAAGAGTATAAAAAAGCAATTTAAAGCACGCAGTTTATCTTTGGACCAGCAAAGACAACAATGGGTGACATATTGCATTTAAATAAAATTCAACTTGTCTTTACGGGAACGAAAAAGAGATAATATTCTCTGTTATTCCCACTCAAAGTCTGCGGAGATGAGACGTTCATGTCAGTCACAATGTTTCTGTTTTTTTTCTCGGAAAAGCAGTGTTCCTCGGTTCGTCAAGACGCCGTTGTTCCACATAACCTCGTTGTGTTGTTCAGCATCTCCTTCAACTCGTTCTCCGGCTTACCTGCAACCATGAAAGGCCACGTCTGCGGGGATAAATAAAATCAATTAGGGCCAGAAGTTTCTTAGAATATTAATAAAATAAATCAAGTTATTAGATTGGAAGAAAAAAAACACAGATCCATAATGTGTCAGTTTATCACCTGCAGATATCAAGTGCACATAATAATTGCCTGGCAGGAATGGACGATATCAAGACGTTCATGCATTAAATAAATACAAATGTTATGTGATTGAGATCTAATCGATTTAACAATAAATCAGTGTGTCTCCTAAATCAGAAGATCTGTAATGCCAATTGACATTAGTGCAGCTATTTTTAGCTATTGTCAACATATCAAGGCCAAATGTTGTATGCCTCAGAGCTTTTTTCCCAAAAAACAATTGTAAATCTCATGTGTGCATGTAATATATGTTATGGTAAAAATACATTTTAGACAGAGCTCAGTTAAGATCGTATTCAAATGTTTTGCGTAAAAACAGTCAGCTGAATTTTTGCTCTTCCTCTCTCATGCACCTGCTTCACTTATCTATCACCCACATGTATCACCTATATATTGGTGTAGCCTGGAATACAAAAATATCAGGGACTGAAATATTATAAGGCAAAAAAAACAACCTTTCCTGCTCAATTCGGCCTGTAATACATTTAAATTTCACTTCAGTTCCCTTCCTCATACATTTATTTTTAAACATAAATAAACGTTCAGCTGAATTTCCCCTTCACCCAGTCTCACCAGGTTAACGGGGTGGATAAATCCGTTTTCATATTTGTCGTTGACCAGTATCTGCCGGAGGTGCGCGATGTAGCTGGACGCCAGGCGCAGAGTGTCCAGTTTGGAGAGCTTGGTGTCCGACGGTACCCATGGTAAGGTGGTCTTCAGGCGGGAGAAGGCTTTGGACAGGACCCGCATCCTGGCTCTCTCCCGGGCGTTGGCCGCGTTCCTCGGCCCATGCTTGCCCTCCTGCTGTGCCCCACCCTTGGATGCCTTTTTCCGGGACGCTTTCTTCCGTTTCTTGCCCGGTGTGTCTTTTGCGCCCTCGGAGTTGGAGCTCTCTTCCTCGCTCTCGTTGGAGTCTTTACTGGAGGAGCCAAACTTTAGGATGCCGTCCAGGAGCTCGTCGTCGACATCGCTGAGAGACCCGGTGGACATGGTGAACCAAAAGCAGCGCGCTTAAAACATGGGAGCAGGAAGCTGTGGCCGGACAGGAATGAACAACCGCGCGCCTCAGAGATAAGTTCATCAACTGCAAAGTGAGCGTGAACAGAGCAGAGAGGAGCAGGCTTTTTATCCCCATCGTTGGGAGGGCGTTACCTCATGCTGGGAGGAGACATGGAGTTGATCTCATGCTGGTCCCCGAAGTGGTCCAGGACCCCAAGGGACGCTGGATAGGTCCCCAGGAAAAGGAGGATTTGAACCGTAATTCAAACCAACAATTAGGAGTAGGCCTACTTTCTATGAGGAAAAAATTGAAAGGATGAATTAGAAATATATTTGTCCGTTTTAAGAAGTTCAAAGGGTGCATTAACTAAGCCCCAAGACTGTTTTTCAGGTCTCAGGCTCGAAAATGACATTCCCAGAACAAATGACAATAACTTCCCTTCTAAAAGGGGTAAATTAATCATCTTTTTTCTCAAAGCAATGATAAACCTGTGAGTTGGATGTAGAAAAGTCAGAATCAATATAGAATTGTTTTATTTTAAAGTAAATTCAGATTGAACATAGTAAAACAATGTAAATTATAGTGTCCGTCCAAAAATAAACCATTACTTATAGTGAAAACCACCCTTGGATGATGGGATCGGAGACTAAAAGCTTTAGGAATTCAAACTATAACATATAATAAGTACCCTGTATCAAGATTGATGCAAAACAAGTGACATTTGACCTTTTTAGAGAGAAAAAACAAAACCACCTCTGGGGTCATTTGGGTGGAAATGGGCGTATTTGCTCTTTTGAACCGTTAGAGCCAATAGAATCGAAGGGGAATTTCCACATACACGTTACCATTGAGAAATTAGAGCTATGCACACGCATTTTGCCCAAAGGAAACCTACAGTATCTTACGCTCTGAAATCTGAAAACTGAAAACTAGTTTTATTGCTGATGGATTATCAGAAATAATTTCAAAGTGACACAGACACATTGGATTAACCTATGGATTAACCTTCAGCAGCGTTTTTATCGTTTTAATGCCATTGAAGATAACTTTTGATCAGAAAACATATTGCCGTGTTGGCTACCTAATGCTACGTGGTGTGATGTCTTTGTTAGCTTCTCATGTCGCGAGTTCGGATCGGACAGTAATGATACCAATACCTGTCGAATCTGTGCAATCTCAGTTTGCTAATCGATATCTTGTTTGTGCAGATACGATAAGTAATAAGGGTATTTTAACGTGATCTCTGTGCTAAGTGTGTTAGCATGTTTTCGCTCAGGGCTAATTCAGAGCCTTTGTTATTACCCTTATGTTTCGTTTTGCTAAAAATGGTTAATATTGTCTGATAGCTGAGTTTCTTCCCGTTAAGTAGGTATGACACATTAATAGGTTTTTAAAAAGTGTGGGCCTATACAGTTTGAAAAACTTAGGCTCAATCTGTAATATTCACAGTTATTTTTCAAGGTTTCAAACGTTTGACCTTTGTTCACCCTTAATGGCCACAACTGTTGTGGTTATAAATATAGCAGACAAATATTACAGACAAAGAAACATATTTTAATTGTGATGGCAGGTTCTAATGATGTCTTTTGATTTGGTGCAATAGCCACATTTTGTTGTACATCTAAAACACTTAAGAAAACTAACCTGTGACCACTTTTTCTTAACTTTGGACAATATGATTTTACTGTTTCATCTTATATGTAATTGGCATAACGTTTATTCTAATAACCTAGTGAGATCAAAATACTGTCTTCTATAGTCTTCTATAAATAAATTGGTTTAAGGTTCTTGCCATAAATCTTACATTATAATTAAAAAATATTATAAAAAAGGTCCTATCATCAAGACACTTAACTCTAAGATATTTAGATTTTAGATTTTACTTTACAATTACAAATCCAAAAAGTGTTTGTTTTAAGCCAGTTCCACTTACAGGGCCCACGTAACTTTCAGCACATCTTGCCAGTTAACAGGATAAAGTGCAAGGACATGGGGGTGTCACGTCTCAAATGGCAAACTGGCGCCTTGGTCCCCTCTGATGTAATGGATACTCGGGACCCAAAATCCTCTGTTTGGCCTTCCACATCATTCCACACCGATGCTCCAAACAAATGGGACCTGGAGCTGTTAAAGCGGGAAACGGTGGGTTAATACTGATGATAGTCAGGTATGTGTTGCTGACTGAAATTCCTAATTGCTGGTGATACTGAAAGACTGAAACATTTGCTGTTTGCACGTGTGGCTAAAGCTGCACATTTGCATGAAGCTGCAGATCTCTTGGGGATGTATGTGCCTTTGTCTTCACAGTTGAAGCGTGTGCAAAGGATGAGAGGTGTGTCTCTTGAGAGCTGACCTTTAACCCCTTCGCTTCCGGTGTCACAGTGCATCCAAACAAGCACCAGCACTATATGTTTTAGCCATAGAATTGACACAATACTTCAAAACACTTGCTTGGAGATATACATCTTAAAACAAAAAGATCTAAAACAGGAACACATTTGGAAAGAAGTTCACAGGACTGCAAGGGAAAAGCGATAAGGCACTACACAGAGCGGACAAAAAGAAAGAGAGAAATGAAAAGATAGGTGAGGGGATGGAGGGAGAGGAAAGAGAGCAACGAGGGGGCTTAATCTCCTGGGTGGGCTGGAAATCAAAGCACTCTGTGGAAAAGTAATAATAGAGTTTGGTAGATTGATGATCACCTCTGAGATACATGGATCCACCAGGGAGAGGGAAATGAACTAAAATAGCTAAAAAAACAGAGCACAACCCTGTTTTTCTTCCCTATGCGTCAATAAAACACAGTCCCTGATGTACAACAATCATGACTCAAACTTGTACTTGCCAGGGCTAACTGCTTTTCATGTGAAAAAAAAATTCAAAGAGTGTTTAGAAAACCTTCACATCGAGAGCCCCGGTCACAGACACTGTGACATGAGGCAACAGGTGGAGAGGGGGGTAATGGTGAGAAAGATGGGGAAAGAAAAAAAAAGGGACCCTGGCAGTTATGGAGGGACGAGCTGCTAATTAGCCGGTTTGGGTTCAAAGGTTAGGCTGGTTGTGTGATGTCACCACGAAGGGACGGGTTCCAGATGTTGCTCGCAGGGCCACCGAGGGGGGGGGGGGGCACCTGATGCCTCCGGTCATCATCATTTCTCTCTCTGTCACACACACACATGCACACACACCTTTGTTAAATGCTTATGTTGAGAAAGGAGGAATTTATCAAGTGATATTGTTATTGGAATGTCCTGTAAGAGAACAAATAATATTGTATGACAGAACTGAAAGTTATTAATGTCATGCTAAGTGACAGCGGCCCACATTGGTTTACTAAGGGGATGCAAATTGCTTCTGATTAACACTGTCAGTACCAAAATGTTTTATGGGCCCCTTTTTTGTTTGGTTGAACTTAAAAAAAGAATGTATTTATTCTAGTCCAACAAGAAACAGGCACTTCATCACTTAAGAGCCAACACAGCCATGGACTAAAGGTTATATGGTCAAAGAACTACCTGTTGCTGTGAGTTTTGACAGCCTATATTTACCGTCACCACAACTACACCCATGAAAAAGACAGAGGGCTGACACTAGAGCCCTTCCTTTCTTTAACGTATGACAAATCAAAGACCTACTATGCAGGAAATAAACCAAAAGTAACATTAGCAAGTATTGCTTAAACACTAATAATGCCTAACGAGAGGCATGACACTTCTTATGTATAAGAATCTGTAATACTACTGTATTTTTATTGTAATTTGTTCTTGATTCCTTACAAAAAACATAGATATAACACTTTAATTTGACTTGCAAAGCACAAAAGAGTTGCGGTGGTCGGGGGAAAGCTTCTTTTAGATTTTAAATGGGTAACAAAATAAAAAATTGAAACTGAAAACAAGGAAAAGCTGCAGTTGACGATTAAAGCTATTTACAGTGTTTCTTATTCCTAAAATGTTACTTGGTGATGAAGAAAAAGATGCCTCTATCAAATGGTGGTATCTTCTGACAAACTTCCCAGTCATTAACTGCTTAACTTGTCCTTTTTTCTTCACCTAATTTATCAAAACTAAAAAGAAAAGAGCAAAACATCACAAGGACAACACAATACAGGAAGGAACCATTAAATATTGTCAGGGAAAAGAAGGATCTAAAGCAAAATATTGTTTTATTTATTGGCAAAACATTCCACTTGTGTTTTTCTGTGACATATAAAAACGGGAAAAATGTAGTTGCTTGCTGGTTTTAAAGAGCTGAAAGAGAATGCAATCTTTGAGTGAGGCTTGGGGTGAGAAAAACATCATCCATCTATGTCCAAGCACTCCAGTTCCCTGTCCCTTATCACAACCATACTCCCCCAACACACACACACACACACACACATTCACAAATGTGCGCACTATTTAGTTTCCGCCTCAGTTCAAGTACCTCTAAAAAAAGTCAAAAATAAAATCAAAGTAAAACAAAGAGAGGTTCCAGAAAGTGCAAAGCAGGGAGTGGAGAAAGCCAGAGGGAAAAAAAGGATATGACGGACAAACCGGGCAATAATAGAGAATTATGACATTTTTTTGGGAGTGGATTTGTCATATTCTTTTTAAAAAAAAACTAAAATCCTTTGATATTAAGTGACAGGAACATCCGGGGGGAGGCAAACAGTGATTTTCCAGAAAGAGACTGATATTCTGTCACAGTGTCGGTTAATGACCTGGAAGTCTTGTCCTTGCAGCTTGAGGGAGTTGGAGTTGGTTAGTCTCCGGAATTTGTGCACACATTATCTGCATAAATGTGTAAATCTGTGGTTAATGTATTGGGTTTCACAATGTGTGTGATGGATGGAAATGGATGTTGAAAGAAATGGTGGCAAATGATGGAGAATCATCTCTAATGTGCCCTGCTGGGATAATGTTTTACTCCTTACCTCAACGACCAATCAGAAGACAGGAACAACAGCATGTTTTGACTTGAGCAAACATGGTGTTGTCATTGTGCTCAAGACGTTACATAATCCTAAATATAAAAAACGAAATAATAAAGTTGCTCAGTGGTGCAAGGGGCCCAAAAAGTTTAGCTGCAGGGTATAAAATAACCTGCATTTTCATCTTAAGCATTCATCGACCAATAGAGAAGCGCAAAGGTGGTTCACTGAACAACTATACATTCCTTTTACAACTTTTAGTACACAATATTTAAGGGTCTTTTCTGATTGGAGAACATATTTATGGGCCCAGTTGCATCATGTGACAGACCAGGAAGTTGTCATTCCACGGTTTGGCAACTATGTCAAATGGATTCAAAGACCACTTAACAGATTTTCACTGGAGCGTTTGTTGTTAGGTATTTTCCAGCTTACGCCTGCAGAGTTGGAAAACGGGCTGTTAAATAAACACAAAGAGCACAGCGGACAGACAAAAAGTAGCTTTGACAACTGTCTCAGAGTTAAATGGACAGATGGAGGTCAGAAATAAATTAATCGTTGGAAATGTGAAGAGAGAGAAAAGATACAAAAAGTAACATGGTGGAGATTTCAGAAAAAGATACATAGATATTAACATGAATTGACTTTGTGGCTAGCCATTGCTACATTGATGGCTGGCTCCAGAATACACATACACACAACGCTTCTTAAGTTGTATTGGCCTGAACTTGAATTGGCAAAGTGCCCAAAGTGGCCTGTCGGAAGTAAGTGAGACGTGATGCAGCTGCAGTTTGAGTGTGTTTGTGTGTTAGCATGTGTTCTGCTACAGTATGGCACTTTTCAACCTCTGCTGGAACCTCTGCTCTTTGTGGCCTGGTGATCGGATGCACAGATAACAAAAGTGTGTGTGTGTGTGTGTGTGTGTGTGTGTGTGTGTGTGTGTGTGTGTGTGTGTGTGTGTGTGTGTGTGTGTGTGTGTGCGTGTGTGTGTGTGTGTGTGTGTGTGTGTGTGTGTGTGTGTGTGTGTGTGTGTGTGACTCCTCAGCACTGGGCATCAGGGCAGTGTAGGACAGTGCTGGGTTTCAGAGTCAAAGGTCTGGTCTCTGTCACTATGAGTGAGGCTACAGTTTATAAACAGAGAGAGGGAGAGGGTCTCTGCACAGTTTGGATGTCTGTGTTTGTGTGTGTGGTTTAATCCGAACTCCCAGCACCCTACTAAATCCTTCACAGCATCCGTTTGAACCCCCCCCCCCTTTCTTAACTGTCCCCACTACAGACTCCACTGTCTGTTGTTGGATGTCTGGTCAAATCCTTCTAGCCAAAACAAATAAAGTCAAAACAGTTGAGCACAAACAAGCTTTTCAGCCAAGATGCAGCCACACACTTGATCCTGTTTAAATACTGATACCTGTATTTCAAAGTGGTAGTCAGCTTTAAATCTATAGGCCAGATGAAACTGCAATATATGGTTGTTTGGCTCTTAAAGGGCCAGTGTGTAATATATAAGGGGATGTATTAGCAGAAATGGAATATAATAATAACTATTATTAATATTGTGAAATCAGATCAGATTAAAATATTTTACCTTTGTTATCAGAATTGTTTGAATTTTAGCTGTAGTATACTTAAGATGTGTGGTGTAGCCTAACATTGCGCTTATCTTACAGGAATTAAACATTTGTATTGATTACATTTAAAATGTAAGATTAAGATGAGTAACGCGCAGATAATTCAGATGACAGTGTTTGAGTCAAGTCTACCCAGTCTTACCAAGACATAATCATATCAAATCTATTCATCTTTGTAAATGAAGGGTTATATATTGTCAGGATTATCATTACACACACCTAATTAGCGTTGTAATGCTGGAGCGTCGCTGATATTATTCACACCTGATTACTCAGGCAATTGTTAACACAGAGGGCGATGATGGAGAGGGATGATAAACAGTGCTGCGCTCCTATTGGCTGTATCAGGTTCTCTGCTTTGATCCTCTTCCTCTTCATTACTCAGGACGGGGAGCGACAGGTGTGTGTGTGTGTGTGTGTGTGTGTGTGTGTGTGTGTGTGTGTGTGTGTGTGTGTGTGTGTGTGTGTGTGTGTGTGTGTGTGTGTGTGTGTGTGTGTGTGTGTGTGTTTATATGTGAAATGTGAACATTTTTGTAACATGTTAAATAGAGTGCACACATTCCTAAATTGTAACCAAGGAGGAAACAAATCTGTTTAGGGAGTATTCTGTATTTTATTTATTATCAACATTCTTACTCCTATTTGAAGTGCAGGATCATTATTTTATTTTGAAAAATTAACTTAATTTTCCTTTCACTTGTAGATGTAATGATCTCACCCCATCATATCTCCTCTGTCTCAGCGGTCCAGTGAGCTCATAGTTGCACATTCACAAAAGACCATTGATAAACACACGCACACAGACTGATTATCTATAACTTTCTATGGCATTCGCTGGTAATTACTGTAACTCATGGAGCAGAGGGAGACAGAATATTATCAGACCCCAGGAAGAGAGATACGAGCAGTCCCCAAAGAGCGAATGTAGTGAATGTGTTGTTGCATTTATGAATTTCTTTGCATGTCTCTCTGTGGAGGGGGAGTGTTAGTTGCTCTTGTCTACATGAACAAACTCCAGACTCGAACAAGATACACCCACATAACCTGCCGATATCTCCGGATAAACCATCCAGAAATGCTGATAGCCAGGGACGTGTTGACTTCCCAAAATGCAGGAAAACCTCTGCCTTCCTCAGCAAAGACATTACACATACTGCCCTCCTTCCCTGAATGATTCTCCTCCAGCCTACAATCTCCTTCCATGTCCCACAGGGCACCGTCACCCCCACGAGGCCCAGTTTAAAGGCTCCTCCTGGGCTACTCCACTGATACTCCCCTAACCCTAAACTAACTAAAGAGAGGGCCTTAAGTACAGGGAGGAAACTTGTACAAACATTTAACATACATGTACAATCATTTACACACACTGTACACCAACAAAAAGCCAGGCGTAGGATAAATACATCTCCTAAATTTAATAATAATAAAGCTTTATTTATATAGCACTTTTCATACAACATAGCTCAAAGTGCTTTACCAAATGACAAACAACAAGAAATTCCCCTCAGATTATTTCTTAAGAACTTTAAAGGTCATCTATCATGCTATTTTTAGGCAATAACATAGGTCTCAGATATATACAAATATATAAAAAACATGTCTATGAAGTGTTTTGGTCAAAACACCAAACAGATCACCCATTCTAGCCATGCCTCATCTCCCTCTATTTCTCTTCCTGTTCCAAAAGTGCTGATTCTGGGTATAAAGCTTCTTCTTTTTCCCGGAGCTTATGCCGGCTCATGCGGGACCTGGCAGATACTGTCTAAAATGCTGCGGTGATGAAACGCAAGGATTATTAGATCAAGGATTATTTCTGAAACAGTATGGAGCTCAAAAGCTTTCTCTCTTGCGGGTTTACCACAAGGTGAGTTCCTTTTTATATCCTGCTTCTTACACATGCTCTCTCCAGTACACCTTAGCTCTGAGTGTTAGCGATGCTTGCTAATGTAAACAAATACTATTACGTCCAAAACACGTCGGGAATTGCTTCTGATACAGTGACGTTTCTGATAGTGCCGTGGGTCCACCATCCGATATGACGTAATTTACACCATATATCGGCTGGCAAATCTGGATCAGCTCCGTTGTACCCCCGTTTTTAGAGATTTGCGCACGGAAGAAAAGAGAGAGGGTTTTATTTTCTGACACTTTGTGAGTTCCCTGACACACCGGGGACACATATTTATGTATAAAAGACATCAAAAAGTGCATTTTGCATGATAGGTCCCCTTTAAAAGGTACATGCAGCCAAATATAACATGGTATCAGGTTAATAGACACAAGGAGGTAAAATGTATGATAATTCACAAAGTGAACATATAGGTATAACAGAAATAAAAATAAAAAGATTAAGACCTATAAAATAAATAAAACAATATAAAGGTAGGTAAATAATAAAGACTAAAAGAACATTTAAAGTGGGGGGGTTTGTATTAAAAAGCTAAAACAATTGTATAAAAATTAAAAGTTGTATTTATGGAAGAAAAGTCAAATTGACAGAATAAAAAGAAAGAAATGTGAAATTATGAAAGAAGCAGACATGTTTTGCTGTATTTAGGGATTGCAATTGTGAGTTTGTGTGAAAGATTAAGGTAGCTGACCTTAGCAACACCTTCTCCCATCTAATTTCAGCCTAATCTGTGTTTGTGCGAGTGTGTGGATCAGTTCTCCCATGAGACACAGACATAAAGCTACCGGAGGCTAACAGGAGACGACTAAGAGGGTGAGATGAGAGCTGTGATAAAAAGATACCCTGACACACACACACACACACACACACACGCACACACACACACACACACACACACACACACGCACACACACACACACACACACACACACACACACACACCAAAACATCTGACATCAAATCTCAATGTCTCAAGGGAACCCCTAATATCCTCTGAACCCCAAATCCCAAGGCAGGAAGCAGACAAGTGTGTGTGCGTGTATATTAGCTCATTAGTGTGCGCACGTGTTTGTTTGTGTGTGTGTGTGTGTGTGTGTGTGTGTGTGTGTGTGTGTGTGTGTGTGTGTGTGTGTGTGTGTGTGTGTGTGTGTGTGTGTGTGTGTGTGTGTGTGTGTGTGTGTGTGTGTGACCGAAGCTCCGGTGCAGCAAACAGACAGCTCCACTTAGTAGCAGAGGACAGACACAACAGCACCTTACCTTTACGGCATAATCACAAACAGATGTGAGCTGAACTCTGTACTAAATGTTGGCTGTAGCATTTGATTATTAGCTTATCATGCTAAATGCCACAGTGCAAGTGCATGGTCTTACATATTTCTTTGATGACACACCACACTGCAGGCAGTTATGAGAAAAACTCCTCACTCCTCACATCAGTACTATATTGTTGCCAGATAAACTGACTTTTACAATATTAGCAAACTCGTATTAGCAGTGGAAACATTTAGTAAGATGTGCCATTGTAACTGTGTTCAATCATTCAGAGAGATAAACTCAACATAAGAGAAGAAGGGCCATCTCTCTACCAACCATAGCAGAAAGCAATGAAGCCTTGTTGCAGACATGTTAAATGGATTTTAACACAGCCATTTTAATATGATATAAGTCAGATCATTTTTGATTTGCATAGCCTCACCCATAACACTGACACTGAGTTCTTTTTTGGCACAAGCTATTCATCCACTGGCTATAATGTAAATGGCATTGTTTATAATCATCCGAGAAAGATTCACATAAAGTACATTTGTCCAATCAGCAGAGCTACTTTATTTGTTTGTTCACATCCGTTAGTTAATACGGTCATTTTAAGTTTTGAAACAGAAATAAAAGGACATCACTATGATATGCTTCAATATAAGTTTGTTTGAACTATTACCATATAAAATGGTCAGATCACCCACACAAACACCGAGATGAGTCTGCCATAAAGGTTAATAAACTATAATTTGCTCATTCACTCATGATTCGGTCCTCCATCGTGAACAAATCTGATTCTGCTATTTTACAAATATTTGCTATTTCAAAGGAAATGCAGACTGAGCAGTGGTGAAATGAGTTTTGTGCTCTCTCTTCTTTTAAAAACTCTTTTTTAAACAAGGTTATTGAGTTTTGTAATAACGGTTACGCCATCATGTTAATCTCATAGTGCTGTTTCTTGTGAAACACACACACACAAACACACACACACACGCACACACTCTCACACGTGTGTAAATACAATTCCTTGTTTCTTGCTGATCCTCTTTATAATAGCGTAACAGCCGTTGTCCAGCTGTTTTTGATATGTATTTACTTTTTTGCTTATTTATTTGACAGCAGCCTTCTGTATCTTAAGAGGTGTGAAGTGTGTGTCTGTGTGTTTGTGTGCCTTTGTGTTTCAGCAGTTAACTATTTGTTGCCCATTTTGAAAGTGACCTCCTCAGGTCAGAAACTTTGAAAGTCAGCAAACATGTTGGTGTACTCTTTATTGTCTCACTTTATATGTTTCCTTAATCAAACAATTACTGATAACATATTTAGCCACATGGGATTGTGTTGCCAGGTAGCGGCTAACAGCTTCTTCGTGACAATTTTAACGCAGGTTTTGTAGTTGTCAATGTGACCATAGACCTTCGGTACCTTTAACCGGGATCATCGTTACCCTTTGATACCCCCTTTCTGCAGACCTTCTTGGCATACTGTAAGTCCTCAATCTCCTATAGCGCCATTTCAGTTGATTTAATGCAAGCTAGTTTTACTTCCAATATTGGCCAAATGTAAATATGCAACACTCATGTGTTATCAAAGCCTTCAAAAACGGTAACGTTCAGTTTAAGGGCCTATGTCAACATTTGTAAAACTGACATTTCATACCATGATCAGTTCATTGAAATATATATCTGGACTTTTTTAGGAATGATGAAGCCTCAGTCTGTTTTTCTTGCTTTTTTTTTACTACACTCTTTCTTCTTTATTTAAGGGAAAAACACAGAGCAGATTTATCAACGAAATGGTGGTCCTTATCCATCTTTTCCCCCCTGGATGCTAATTAAAGATAATAAACGCTGAAGATCATTTCTCTGCAGCTTCAAACTCACCGTCACCTCTGCTCTTTTGCACCGACACTCACATGGCCAGATGGGATGAGGCACCCTCGCCTAAACACACGTTTGTTGGCTTTCCCTGAGGCCGCAGGTGTGTGTTAACTAAAATGCTGCATTTTTGGCTAGGAAACACTGAAATGCATGTTTAAATAAGCATCGAATGATAAAAATAGTGTAACGGTCTTTTAAATATACATAACGCTACATCTTTCAAACAGATGCATGAACGCACACACACAGATTAATTTCTTTGTATGTCTTACTTTAAACCCCTCGTTTATCTTCACTCCACGCCTTAAACACAGGTGTTTGGAGAGCTTACAGACGAGAGACTGATGCCAGATATCATGATATCATAACCACGTTCTAGTCATCTCTTTCCCTCTCACACACAATTGTTTCCCACAGAAAACTCCCCTGCACTTCACTTTTGCCTAACACAAAGACTCCTCTAAAACCTTTCTTTTTTCTCCACTCACCAGCTCAGTAAATTGGTAGATATTTATTTAGTTTAGTAGACAGAGAGTCTCATGACTGGCCCTGAGATTTTTATTGAGCAAGAAGATAAAACGGCCAGTTCTGTTCTGTGTCCATTAGGGCTAAAATCGCCAGAAGACTGTCTGATGAAATGGTATAAACTGTTGTGGTTATCTTCCCTGGCTGCTGCAGTGGATGAGAGCCAGAGAGAAGGAGAGGGACGACATGCTCACAAAACTACACATTACTACACAGACGCTAAACCATTCACACAGTCACAAATCTGCCCCTCCTCGGTATTGCCCAGGTCTGTATTTATCCCTAACCATAACAGAGCAGGCAGATAATGGCTGATGGGACTGTCGTAAAAATAACCTGGCACACGTCTGTTTGGATTAACCTCGTCTCCTCACTACTTTCTACTTCTCTCTCCCTCCATCATGTTTTATTGCTCCTTTTTCCTACCCTTGACTCGCTACATATCCATCTATTTATGTATCTATGTATCAATCTACCTATCTCTCATCTGACTGTCTCTGTCTGTCAATTAAACACACTTTAATTACAACAACATTTCCATGCAAAACACATTCTCTTCTTGCTCTAATACTAATGTAAAGATGTTTTGTATTTCTTTTGGAAGAGTGTTATCTACAGAAAAAGCAACAGGGGCCGCTTATTTTTCCTCCAAACTATCCTCTTTGTTAGTGGAAGATATAAAATACTGGTCCAAAAATGTTAAGATCTAAAAGGAACAACTAAGTACAAAGAAAGACTAATCATCATCCCATAACCTCCCTTGTGGGGGTTTGAAATGCAACCACACGTATACACAAACAGAGAGTATGAAATGTTGAAGTTGTTTTTTATAGTAGTGATAACAAGCTCATCTGTTTTCGGTGGAGTTTCCCTGTAAACATTAGTCATTGAATTGATTGAGAACATTATTGGAAGGAATGTCAGATTTTCCTTTTTTAAATGTTTTATTTTTACGTGCAATAACTTATTTTCCTCAGGGCTGTAGAAAAAAGCTTTTAACAAAACATGTTCACATGGTTGCTCACTTACTAGTCCAACAGCTATGTGTGATTATGAATCCCGCCGCTTTTAAAGGCAAGACCCATCCTGCGTAGCATTCTAGCGCAATAGGATTGGCCAGAAGTCCACTTTTCCAAAACACAGGTCATCTGTTGGATAATGTTCTACGCCTTGACCAATGGGCTATCCTAACCATAACCACTAGTCTATGAATCATCAAGCTACACAAGGCGGATATAGCCAAGAAAAGCAGCTGGATTCATAATCACGCAGCAGATACATATGTAGCAACATTAGCATTGATTAGCATGTGGTTACTGGCCATATGTGAGTCTAATTTCCATCTCTTTTAGTTATGTTTTGGTCGCTAACAACTCCTGAGGAAAATATAGCTGTGTAGTTGCTAAATGATGCACCGTGTTCACCAGCTAGTTGCTAACTTTGCCTGTCCGCTAGTTGGAAAGGAAAGTAGCGACACCAAAGTATAGTGAACCGAATCAGACTTTTTTTATTTCAGGAGAAATCCCAAATCAGGATTAATCCCAAAATGGATCTTTAATTGGCAAAAATCTAACTTCAAGACCCAACGCTGGACTGAATTGTAAGGATGAACATTACAGTACCACATTTAAAACTTTCATTTCCTGCAGGATGCCCCTTTGAATGAGTCATGTTCAATAAAACCGGAAACAATTATGTTGAAAACCAACAACAAGACAGTTGATGACTTCAAGTAAACTCTCTGAACTCCAAAGTGGGACATCGTGAGCCTGTAAAATGCTGATCCCCATGTCTGATGAGAATAGGAGACCAATATTTTATATCCCTGTGGAGGATGGGGATACAATATATCTGACACAGCTTTATTGGCTTACTCTTTAATGACTTCCTGCGAAGAGTGAGGCTGAATGAGATGGAGGGAGTCTAACATGCTGAGAACCTTCCTTCCTTTTACTCATTCTTTTTTTGTTTTTTAGACTTTCTTTAAACTATTTATGTTCTTTACCTTGTTACCCTCATCTCTGTTCATCACCGATTGGCTGATTCCCAATCGCCTCTCTCTGACTTTTATCGTCATTTGGAAAGACTGTAAAGTAAATGCTTCTTCAACATGATAAGTATATGACCTTGTCCATGTTTTCCTTGGTTTACCCCGCTCTTTCTTTCTGGATGGCTAAGATGGGGTTACTAATGAGCACATGTTCTGATGATGAAGCCTTTTTCCAAGAATCTTTTCTCCCAAACGCCCGTGGCCTTTGGATGACTCCCCAAGGAGACCATTAATTTAGATATCAGTATGTGTGTGTGTGGGTGTGTGCGTGTGTGTGTGTGTGTGGATGTGTGTGTGTGTGTGTGTGTGTGTGTGTGTGTGTGTGTGTGTGTGTGTGTGTGTGTGTGTGTGTGTGTGTGTGTGTGTGTGTGTGTGTGTGTGTGTTGCTTGCATATGAGTGGGAGATTTTGTTGCTTTGTTTTATCACACACAGACACAAGTATGAGCAAAAGCAGACCAATTAGAAAATGTGTGCAAACATGCATCAACCTTGCACACCGTACGATTGTAACTCCCAAACTTCGAGCCGCGAAAACACAACACCCCCTTATCACATATCCCTCCTTCCTATCATCCTTCTACACCTTCACCCCGATTTGCTCCCCAAACGCCACCCCAAAACATCCTTCTATGTCAACACCTCCCACCCCCCATTCCACCCACATTCGGACCTTTACCAGTACATACTTAAAAAGACAGAGATAGTCTTGGCACCCAGCCTCTCCTCCTAACATACATTGTATACATTAACACACACAGTGACTATGATGCATTTCACTACTGATTGCTAACACACACACACTTTATCTCAAAAGGCAACCAGGTGTGTAATTGAGCCTCCCGAAGCCAACACATTTGTGGTTTTTCTCTGCGATTGTTAGGTGCCCTTCGGACACACTTCTCCACGCTCTTACGGCAGTATGTTTTTGCATTGCGCTGATTTCTAGTGAGAGGAAGAATCCACTCCACAAGGCTTACAGCAACTCCTTCTCTATCCAAACAATGGCTGGATGTCCGTCTGAGGTGCTGAAAAAAGGCCCCAGTTCTGCAGCAGAGATGTATCGTTTGTTCATTTGTGTCAGTGAGGAGCCACAAAAAAAGAGTATTGCCGAGAGAATTTTCCATCTAATTTTGAAATGACTGGTTGTTTGCAGCTTTTAATATAGACAAGTTAATACAAATGTTCACTGATAAAGAAAAAAACGGCATTTACTTCCTTCACTGCTCTTTTTGAAGTTAATGCCTTTTTATGTGTTTTTCTGCCATTTGGCCTCAGCTGTTATATCTGTAATCAGACAATATAATTTCCTTTTAAAATCAACACTTGAAATGAAACAGGCGCCAATGCAAATGACAATATAGTACAAAATATGGTGTTTTATTTTCATCCCTTTTAAGAAAGTACTTTTTTACTTTTTACCAAATGGACCAAAACACTGACAAATAGTGAGATCTTGTGTAGATAATAATGACAATAAATAAAATAAAGTGTAAATTATACCCTCTTAACTGAAAATAATTACGTTTTCAATTGAAATAAAACACAACAAAATATTGAGTACTTCATTGGATGGGATGCAGAAATATTTTGTTGATGAAAATCCAAACTCTTTTCTAGCTTTGTTTTTTGTTTTGAAGTTGGTGAAGATCCATGTTTATTTTTTTTCTTTTATAATGGGATTTTTTGTACAATTCACGATTTCTACTTAATCTGTAAATGATCTGACGCTCTATGTCGAGTGAAAAAAATGCATCACCCAAATTTTCATTATGCAAGTTTAAGGGCAAGGCAGGCAGAAATGCAATAAAACAATTTAAAACTCAATTAAAAAATGTATCAGAAAAACAACAGAAATAAATCAATCTGTAAGAGACTTCGATTTAATCGTGACCCAGTTCCTCAGCAGTACATCTGAACAGAGCAGGTGCTTTCTCTGCAGACTGGAGTTGCACCAGATAATGCTCATGGCAGTGTCATCATTTTCCAAAACTAGTCTAAACATGGCTTAGCAGGGAACTCCATAACATTTATGCAGGTGCTGTTAATGTTAGCCCAGTAAAGCCGCATGATGAGCGTTGGAGTGATTGTCTCTCTGTCTGAGCTCAGACTCACCTCTGGAGCTGTGATGTAAGAGGATTTCACTTCTTTATAGAGCTCCTTTTCAACCTTTTTTTATTTTATTTACCTGATTGGCTCTGGTGCATAAATTAGATTCCTCAACTTTGGTGCTAAGTGAGTTAGTCTGCTGACACATTGGGGCTTTTGGGGGTTCTTAAGATTATCTAACTTAGTTAGATAGTGTGTCTGAGAAAAGGTCAACAACAGTCATGCAATTCAACATTGAATTCTGGGTATTTTTATCTGAAGAGAACGTATATTATGGGAATGCCATTGTTTAAGCAAAATATGCTGATTAACCTTTCTTTTCCATTAAAAACCTAAATAAATAATAAACAACTTGTCCTATTTGAGACAAAGAATTCCAATGTTAAAAACTATAGATGTACTTGATCAGACTTTAGAGAGGTCAACTGACTCTGAGTGGGTTAACATTCCTGTTTCGTTGTATAAGTCACACACAAAAAAACACCAACATAACTTTCTGAATCTGGGATTTTAGGATGTTGCATGCATTAACAAGCCTGCATGCATTTCTGTGTAGGCAAATCTGTTTTTTTGAGCATGTATGCACACGAGGCCAGTGTGTTGGCTGTGCCCCTGATGTCGGGCTGTCTGGTCCCAGTAAGAATAGGAGCTGATATAAACAGGCTTGGTCGTTCCCACGTCTCTGTTTACACTGGAAGACCCCAGAGCAGCACTACCCGAGCACTGGATTCCCTCCACACGGCCAACTAACACACTATCTATCTCTGTCTCCTACAGAACACTCACTCGTACATACACACTTGTAGTACGTAGGCAGGCAGATATGTGCAGAAATGCAGCCATTCATATATAAGGTGGGTAGTCGCTGTATTATCTTTTAAAACTTACTTTTGTTGTCCTAGGGCATTTCCCTCATGCCTTTAATTTGTCCCAAGATGCCCATTTCATTTTTCATTTCCACTGCCTTTTAAAAACCTGTCTGATGAAAAACAGACTGGTAAAGATTAAGCAGTGTGACACAGAGTTCCCACAAAGCCATCAAACCAGTACTGAACTCAGTTTTACAACTCGACCGCATAGACTCTCAAAAGCTTTGAATTAGCTCTCTAAGCCCTTTTGAGATGGGCCTGTGATGTGCGCGCAACATAAACAGAACACCGGGGTCTTGACAAACACGCCCAGTTTACCGGCAACAGTGAGGTCACCCCTGAAGAACATCTTTGCAAAGACGCATCTGCCTACATGTTTTGCGCAAGTCTTTAAAAACAAATAGCATTTCGTGTTTTTCGTAAGTTGTAGACACATAATGACGTTTTTAGTATATTTCTAAAAGTTCCCCTTTTTCTTTTGGTTTGTTTGGATACAAATTGACCTTTTCGGCTTTTTGTCATAAGAATTCCAAACTGTGCAGATCATCCATACGCTCAGAAGGAAACACTCCTCTTGGGACCTGGGGATGTATGGATATGGTTGATAATATTGTTCCACCCAAAAGCAAACATTTTACACAACATTTATTATTTTTGTGTCATGTTTGACTAGTATAAATGTAGGGGGTGAAAACTTTGAAGTAAGCAAATAGCTGATGAAGAATTGATACACACACATATAGGCACACAATTAAAATATATTCCCTAGAAGTATAACAATGTTATTTATCTCACACACACACACACACACACACACACACACACACACACACACACACACACACACACACACACACACACACACACACACACACACACACACACACACACACACACACACACACACACACAGTAATTACAGTGATGGACCATCTATTTATTCTTAGACATATCTGCATCTATTAAACCTTAAGTGCTCACATCTGTGTGTTTACATGCTGCATCTTGTGACCTAATGAGAATAAGAGCATTGTTCCCCTGGGAAGAGACTGCCCCAGCGCTGTGTAGCCCAACAAACTGTAAACACACTCCTGTGTCCTGCGTCAGCCGCTTCACAACACACACAGACCCACGCACACCATCAATGCTGTGACTGTGGTCTGACTTTCCTAACCTGCTCTAAATCTAAACCTTTATAGTAAACAACTTGGGACATCTGAACAAGGCTCTTGTGCAAAATGGATGTGAATTACAAGGCTATATATCACCAGGATAAGCCCTGGAGGAAAGAGAGACAATTTGGTAACCAGGGAGGACGAACAATAATAACAAGGCTGAATCATAAAGAAGTTATTTTTCTGTTGTGTTTGGGCGCAGGCCAGAAGGGAGAAGAGTTTGCGGTGGTTTGAGCAGAAGAGAGGGGTTACAGGACACAATGAGAAAATGTGTGTAAGCAAGCAATAAGTCATTGACACGCACAAACATGTACATATGGATGTGCACATATACACACTCAGTTACAAAGAGTATATGTCCTTCTCATCAGTATGTATTTGTTGTGGAAAGTTAGAGAGTAAGTCAAAAGAGCTCAAGAATAAGTCTAATCCACACAAAAGCCTGATGGTCACAGTCACTGCAGGATGTGACAGAGACACCTCAGGACTCCATCCATTCACTAAATTCATTCATGAGCCACGGGAGCGGCTGTGAACTCTCTCATTGATAACACAAACATTCCCAACCGCGTCCAAACTTTACTCCTTCTCCCCTTTTGTAGCCTGTCCAGAATTCCCTAAGCAGTATTTACTGACCAGATGTGCTCATTTTCCTCTGAGATGTTTTTTTACCCTCATAGCTTAAATGTCAATACACCATAAACACTGGAAAAATTACACATTGTTATCTGGAAATGGTGTTAACATAAGCCTACTAAGTGTAATATTGGCAAACGTAGATTATCCCAAACAAACTTGTAGAACAGAATTTGGCTACAGAAATCAACCCTAATGCTCCACATGGTGGCGCAAGTTACCAACTTTAAACCAACGTATGGTTTAAACATCTGCATAATAATGTTCTTTATTTCTTTGACAAAAAAGGTTGTAATTGATATGAATATATGGTTAATTTGTCTTTGCCATTCAATTCATCTCTATAAGTAATTCAATTATACACGCATTAATGTGAATGGGAATTAAATGCCAATTGGAGAAAAGGAATGTTCTATTTGATATGGATTTCTCCAAACAATTGAAATGAGTCATACATTGATCATATTTGCTGCAGGTAGGGATGGATTTTTCATAAAATGTATCTGTAAATTAATTTCCAATTAACTTTAAACCTTTGGAATTCTTTTAATAATTGCTTGGTGATGATAAAGAAGAATACAGTCTTTATATTTGTTTACCAAATGCCTTATGATGAATTCCTGCAAAACAAGAATAGTTTTTACTGTTTGTAGTTTTACTTTGGAAAACACATATCTAATGAACTACTATTTAAAATATTTTTTTTTGTCCTGCAAATCGTTATCATCAAAAGTTACTATACATTAGTATCCTACTGTATGTTATCATGGGCCATGGCTACATTTTTAAAGTTCAAACCGGAAGTTGTAGTTATTTTGAAGTTCCCTGCGTCACAAGGTTTTATTCTGAAAGCCCAAACAGGAAGCTAGCTGGCTCGCTGTTCAGTGTCTCGCGGAGGAAGGGGTCTGTCCACAAATTTCACCGTTGGCTGGACTGTTTATGTTTCGGGCTTACATCACTGAGCTAGCTGAAGAGGTAGCTAAAGAACAACATACATTTGAGAAACACACATTAACACCAACCACTGGAAACAGTGCAACGACCTCGTCATCGTTAGATAGCTAGCTTGTTAGCTAGCTTAGCTGCCAACTTTTCATTCATTACTGCCTGAGCACTTTCTTTGTTGCAGCTAACGGATAGCCTCATCACAACATATCTGGGCAGTAGTGAGGTGGATCTACTGTTTGTTCCTGATCGTTAATCTCAGTAAACTTCATAAAACATGTTAGTTGATGTCGAAATGTTAAATTAGTCTGCGATTAAAAGTTGACAGCTGGTTTGTAAGGCTTGCAAGATTAGCTAGCTTAGCATCAGTGTCCTAAACAAGCTTATCAGTTGCGTTACTATGCAATACAACAGAGGGGTGAGCGATGCATCAGCTGTAACGCCACTAAAGCTTATGTTTTAGGCACAACGTTGTCCAGCTATATCGAGTTAACACATTAACGTGATGTATAAATCATGTATTTAATCTCTAATATATAATGTGTATGTATCTTACTGGATAGCGTGGATTTTGTAGGAAGAGCAAGTTGCTAACCCGTCAGGCTGTATAACTAGCGGGAAAGCTAACTACATACATGGCCAACATAGCGTAAAAGTTCATACAAAATAAATATAATTTCCCAAAATGTATAAATGATTCCTCATGTCTTTCAGATGCCTGTGTGATTACTAGTCCCATTCACTCTCCTACATATCAAGTACAAGGGAACCACATAACTGGAGGATCAGATGAATTGGCGCTGCAACTAAGGTGCATTCATTTTAACGTTTTCATTCAGATGTTATTTACACATATCGAACATACATGTGTGCGAGTTGATTTTAACCGTATTGGTCATGTTATAAAATGTGCTAATGTGACAGTGAAATGTGAATAATAATGTAAAAACTATGAAAACAAAGGCATTTTGGAAAGTAATAAGGATATAGGACATTACAAAACGTAGTATCTTTGCATGTGTATGACACTAGTTGTATCACCAAACAAGGTTTTTCGTCATAAACTGTCATTATAACATTTGTCTCTCAAAATATTAATAACTCCTTTTTTCCCCTTCCAGCTCTTCTTGTCTCCTTGGCCCCTGAGTGACATGGTGGTGGAGGCATAGGTGATAAATGTGTGAGGAGAAAGCCCCTGTGGTCCTCTTGCTGCATCGCACACTTCCTCATGGATTCCAGCAATGATGAGGCACTCGATATCATTATCACCAATGTGGTGGCCACATTCAGGGTCAGGTGCCACCTCAACCTGCGCACCATCGCCTTAGAGGGGAACAATGTCATCTATAAGCCGGATTGTGGGGTAAGGAAGTGGATGAATGCAAATAAATTCTTATTAAGAGATTCAAATAATAGCTTGATTTTCTTTTGATTATGTACAGTGCATTTATCATGATTCTTGTTGGCTGCATTCAAATGTTAACACTTTCTTTTTTAGAAAGTCCTGATGAAGCTTCGTAAACCCAAGATAACAGCCTCAATCTGGTCCTCAGGGAAAATCATCTGCACAGGAGCCACAAGGTAGACACTCTACACATAAAACACAAACCATGAACTCCTGTGAAGTCTGCGAATAAAATCTGCAACTGCTCATAACAAATCGGGTTGTTGTTGTTGCCAGAGCCCTATTAATAGCCTCTTTAACTATCTGGTGAGAAAAATGTGGGCTTCTAATTTCTTGCCTCCCTTACTCTTTGTTTGCCAATTTCCATGTAACATCTCTTCTGTATTTTGCAGTGAGGATGACGCAAAGCTGGGCGCTCGCAGGTTAGCCCGTGTTCTGCAGAAACTGGGCTTCAGGGTGAGCATAACCTTTGTATCATAACAAAAAGCACTTTATTATGTTTGAAAAACAGGCATAACTATGAATGTCAATCCGAATGTGAAGCGTATTGTAACATGTTTGCATTTTAGACTGTCGAGTTAAGGTTCAAGCCTCTGTTAAAAAGGGTTATAAGAAAAACATGTGATTTCTCAGGGGAGTTTTCTTTTCTTTATACAATCCTGGACTTATTGACTCAGCAAGAGTCAATACGTTTCAAGAAGGCTCTGCTGTTAATGCAGTTCTTTAATCAAACAAAAATACTGACAGTTTAAATGATTACATTTCTTGTGAATTCTCATTTGGTTTAGACAGGTCACCTCTCACCAGATCAGATTACTTGCCGGTTATCGGTGGATTACATTTGCATATATTTCTGGAATAACTGGAGTGTGTGTGGGGGCTGATTTATAGGAATTATTGCACTAAGGCCATGAGACCAACATTAAAAGACAAGAGTTCTTCTTGTACATGTGAAAGCATCTACGTATAAATACATGCATATGAGTGACTGCATGTGTATGTTTTTCTACACAGGTGAGGTTTTCAGCCTTCAAAGTGGTGAATGTTCTGGCAGTGTGCTCCATGCCCTTTTCGATCGCCCTTATAGACTTTACAATGAACAACCGACCCATTGCCAGGTAATACAGTACTATGCATTACAACTAATATCACCACACTGATTACAATCATAACTGTTATCCAGATTTGTCTTAGCAGTGCTATAAATATATATAACATAGTACCTATGGTTTCTCCTGTCAGTCCAGAATTATATTGTTTGTCAGTTATTTTTTATGAAATGTAATTACATTTATTTCAATTTTTTTGCCAGAGGCACCTCAGTACATGTATTTTTGAGTAAATAGCCCTGTTTAAAATGTTTTTTTACCTTAGTGTTTAATTATTTGGAAGGGCAGGATGACCTCTAGTGGTGTGAGCACTGTTCAGCATTTCAGTATGCATTTGGCACCAGCATCAGAGAAAAGATGTGTATGTGTAAACAGCTTCTGATTCACAAAGCTGTATATGTACTTGGATAGGTACACAGATATAGATTGTAAAATAAGAACATGGTGTATTCTTTTATTTTTTTGAAATAGTTTTGTCCCAAAAATTAAATGAATTAACCTTCTGTGTCCCTGTAATGCTGCATGCTAGGGGAGAATACTGTATTTTGGATGAATAACCTCAATTATGATTTTGTTTTTTATTGAAGGTCATGGTTGATTCATCAAGATTTTTTAGATGACTTACCTTGTGCTTGTTTGTGTTTGTCAGTTATGAACCGGAGCTCCATCCTGCTGCCACCTACAGGATCAAACATATTAAAGCTACCGTCCAGGTGTTCTCGACTGGCAGCATCACAGTTACAGGTACCTCTCGCTACATGCACATATGTGTGACAGTTGACCGTTACCATACTGTGTTCATTTCCTTATCTACAGTATTCAAATAAACTCACTGTAGTTTATTTTTCCTGCTATACTGCTGGCAACATGTCAACTAATTTGCTTCAGGTTTAAAACTATGTCTATCTTTATTCTTCTATTCTCATTACTTTAACGGTCTTAGTAACTGATAATTATACTAGTAATAATTATTAAATAGTAAAAGTGCAATGCTGTACACCGTTACATTTCTTATAGGGTACTGTGCCCTGAGTCTCATCCTCAGCTAGGGGGCGCAGCAGCTGAAGGGATTGAGGTCACATTTTTGTTATGCACTTTTATAGTCTGTCACAACCAGAAACGCGGTTTTGTATAACCTAATTCCTCAAGGAATTTTACTCTGGGTGAAATAATTTAGGACGTTTAATGGTGCTAATGGTATATGTGACTTCAATTTCTTCTGAGTTTTTGGCTTCTTTCTGTCTTTTAATTGTACTAAAACCTTATTGTTATGTTCTCATCCTACCCCCACTCCATCCCCATCTATCCCATTGTCCAGGACCAAATGTGCAGACTGTGGCCACAGCTGTTGAGCAGGTGTACCCACTACTGTTCGAGTGTAGGAAACCCCTCCGCAAATAGAAGAAACGTGTCAAAGACAGAGGGATTGAAGGAAAGAGAAGACACGTCTGATTTGTCAGTGAGGAAGCACCTTATCCTTGGGTTTGATTTGCTTGGATTTACCGCTACGTGTCCACAAACTTCTAACACAACAGACTGGAAGTCACCTGGATTTGAACTTTTAACAACTTCCCTCTCACAAGTGTCTCTGTTGTTGTGGATTCTGTGGCTATTGTGATTTTAACCGCCTAGACTTACAAGTTTGTCTTTCAAACATCACCTTCTTCAGTGGAAACTGCTCTTCCAGACCTGCCTGACATTGAAATGATTCACTCATGTTCCTCATTTGCTCTGGGTGGACACAGAAAGACCCGTTTTTAACAGTCTAACCATTTTAACGCTGAACTGTTGTGACCATTGCATCGGGTCAGTAGGTCTACACTGAGAAGCCTCACCTTTAACTCTACATACAAGATGTCGTCCCATGTGCCAGTTTTTCTAAAATAATCTCCGTCCATGGCGTGTTAACACAAACACAAGGCATCCTCTGTATTATCCATATTTCTGCCCAATAAGAAAAACATGGAGTCTGGACTGAGGCTGCAGTTCTTTATGCAGATGCACATATCTGCTCACAGAAAGCATTAATCTCTCAATTAACTTGTTGCTTTTAATTTGTTTATTACTTGGTTTGGTTATCAGTTACTATAAATCCATTCTTCATTCTTAACTGGTACTGGATCAGAATTCACAGAAGTTGTGATTTCATTTCTTGTCATTTCCTAATAATAGATTTAAACAAGGCAAATATACAAAACAACAACTTTGAAAGGGTATGTTTTAATTGTGTCTGTCCCCATAGACCCCTAACTCATTTGTACTAAACAGAACTTCTGGTTAGTCCCAGGTCATTGTTGCTGACACAAGGGAAGGAATAGTTATGAAACACCGTCCATAGTTAGTCTTTGAAATTGCTTGAGGCACAGACTAGAGTAACAGAAACTCTTTAAAAAAATCGAGTGTCATTTTTAAGTAAAGAACTCATAATCTCAACAGCAGCCGTTCCATTTCAGTGTTCAAAGAGGCAATGACAACGATGTTAGCCAGTCCCAGAAAAATCAAATCCTACACATATTCTCATTCTCCTGAACAACAGAAAGTGTTTTTAATTGGGACAACCTAATGTCAGGCAACAGATGTATGTATATAATAGAGGCATCTGATGAAAAGATGTCGATATAGCCGTTGACATGTCGTCTTAAGTGTGTGCGATGGACTTTTTGAACTAGTGTCGACTGAAAGTTTGTGACACTTGTTCAGAATTTTGTATTTTGTATAAAAATAAAGGATCAACAATTAAAACTACACTTCACTTTGTATCATTTACTCTCTTTGTGTACATGCATGTGATTACAGCTGGAGTGAAGCACTGAATAACTCATGGTTATCCAAGATTTTCAGTGTGTCCGATTACAAACACATTCCTACAGGAGAAAAAGATAAGGAGCTGTATCAAAGTGCACACTTTGATGTTAAACATCCCACTTGTTAATCATCTAAGTTTAATTTTGGCAATAATACTACCATACCTGATGAGTTTAGTATTTGTTCAGCAGACAGGCATACAGTAAAAGGGAACTTGTTGAGTCATCATTTTCTTGATTGCTTAATCCCATACAAAAAGAGGCGGCACCGGGCTCTAGTGTTGTTACATTACATGACAGAGCAGCACATAAATAATGCATTATGCATTAATTTGCAATTCAAAGAATGTTACAAACAGACATTTCAAGTTATTAGTGTTTGATAGTTTAGTACATCTTTGATTTCCCTAATCAAGACCGAGACATTCTTTTGTCTAAACTAAAAACCTGTAGTCGAACAGTTTGAGTGGGTTTTCTTTCATTTCTGCCTTATTGGAACTGTATTCTTAAAGTGGACCTATCATGCTATATTTGAATAATATAGTGTAGGACCATACCCATATAAGGCATATTTATACTTTTTTTTTTTCAAAATACCAAACATCATGCATTTTAGCCATGCCTCATTTTGCTCAATTTGACATTTTTTAGCTCTGTTTTTGTAAGGGAAGATAAGGGCAGAACAGCACCACCTACAGGCCTGGCATATGTACTACAGCGTCTCCAGCGCTTTCGAACGGCAATGGCCATGGCTGTCTCCTCCTGATTGGTGGAGTTGGCCCAATAGCCGTAGTGCCACCGTCCTGACGTCGGGACAGTGTTCAAATCTGGATCAGTTTTTATCAGATCCGTTGCAGCCCCTTTTTTAGAGATTTGGGTATGGAGGAAAATAGAGAGGGTTGTGTTTTCTGACACTTGGTGAGTTCCCTGGAACACCGGGGACACATATTCATGTATAAAAGACGTACAAAAGTGCATTTTGCATGATAGGTCCCCTTTAAGGTAATACTTTACCCCCAATATGACGGTTGTATATATGTTCACCCTTGAATTATTGAGACATTGGAAAAACATGTTCTCCAAGAATTCAAGGTTTATATGGAAGTCATTATGTTGGGGTTGAATTGGTAGGTAATACAAGAAAGGCATTTTTTACAAAGAAATTCAATTCATCCCCAAAGTGTATCTTTACTTCCTGAAGTGAGACCTGAGTTCTACTAATGTAATCAAACCTTCATCATTTAAAAATGTCCTGAAAATACAATTTCCATCACCTTCCTGTTGTTCGTCCTTCTCGTGCAGCACGTAGCAACAAGGATATGAGTTTGCCATCAATACAGGATCTGCAGCGATGTACGAGTTCAAGCCCAATCAGACGTTTGCTGGAGTCTCTGTGGACGTAGTGCTGCGGTTCAGACTCTTCTGAGGCTGAACCTGCCTGCAGAGCCTCCCCTCAAAATGTTTCCTGGGAAAGCAGAGAAGGAAGATAAAGCAATCTACTTAGAAAACGACTTGACACCTTGATAACATTAAGCTCATCAGCAAACTCCCACTCACTCCTTAGCCAGTTCTTTTGATATCTCCTCCAGCGTGCGACCCTTGGTCTCATGGATACAGAAGATGATGAAGACCAGCAGAACAAAGCTCATAACAGCGTACAGGAACATCACATTGGGGAGACCAAACTTTTCTAGGGAAACAAAAGGGAAAGAACACATCATCCTCAAATGTCCACACAATACCTTAGATAGCATGCTTGTTTGTTTTACTTGTTATGTATTTCCCTCCTTGCTCGAATGCATTCTTGGCTCGATGCCGGCTTTTTCGTTGCACCACAGAGTTGCTACTATGATAATTGTTCTACAGTTTAAATGACTAACTCTGCTTCATTTTGTGATGACATTGTCCTTAAAAGACATCATTGAAGAAGAATTTCCACAAAGTGACACTGATTTGCAGTGGCTGCCAAACCCTTAAAAAACTGTGCATATAAAAGATTCCTGATTTGAATATTGAGAAGTTATTTAAATTGTCTTCCGGTTTTTCCTGGTCCTGATATATCGTGTTTCCAGCAGTGAGAACAGGGTGAGGCACACTTAAACCTGTTTTACTTTGTTTGCTGGTTGTTTTAACCATTACTATAAACGTTCATCTTTGTTTGCCTGTCCTGGACAAAAGACAAAAATACAATGTGATCAAGGTTAAATCGTTGGTTCACTTGCAGTTCTTTTTTGCAAAAGAGAACCTGATCTACTACAGAATACTTGCCCCAGTTGCATAGACAAGATCAGGAAAATTGTAGATGTACCACATGAACTTGAACCTACAATGATAACCAATAACACACACACACACACTAGGGCTGGGCGATTATGGCAAAAATCATAATCACGATTATTTTGGTCAATAATTGATATCACGATTATTAAATACGATTATTCATTGACTTTAAAACAAATACAAATAATAATTTGAACAGTATCTTTTTAACCGTTGATTACCCTGAACGTATAATTCAACTGAAAAACCAATACAAAAATAAATTAAATAAATGATACATTTATATTTACATTTAAATAAATAATATCAAAAATAATAAATACCAATAAACAAGATCAACAAATATTTTGGAGCGCACTCCAACAAGCTACTAAACATATGTAAATATGATAAATACAAATAAATTAGACTAAAATAAATTAGATCAAATATGTTGCAGTGCACTGTCACAACCTAGCAAAGCAAAATAATTGCTTTATTCGATTATGTTGTTTTCGTAATTGTGGCAGGCCAAAATCGTAATTGCGATTAAAATACGATTAATTGCACAGCCCTAACACACACACACACCTGTAAATGTGAGGAAGGTCATGGAGATGAGCAGGTTAGTGGCCCAGTTCACAGCCGACACCACAGACACAGCTCTACCTCGTACTCCCATCGGAAAGATCTCACTGAGAACCACATACACCACTGGAAGGGAAAGAAACAAATACGCAAGAGGCCATGGTTAATAACGCAATAATACAAATAACAAAATGTTGTACTTAACCGTACAACGTGTTATAAGCTGCTGCCATTCTCTGAACTGTGCCAGTCAGTGCATATGGTTAGCTGCAGTATTTTATTGCAGATAAAATGCACTTCTTTGCACTCTCCTATTGGTTAACAACAAGTATTACAAGTTTGGAATGATGCTACAGCTTTTGGTACGCCCAAGGAGTGGGTAAATAAAAAAAACTGGTGCTTACTTGGCCCCAGGCTAATGGAGAAGGCTGCCACGAACACCAGCAAGCTGATCAATGAGGCCCACTTCATAAAGGAGGACACTTCCGCAGGAGTCCTTCCTGACTCCCTATTCCCATCGTCCTCTCTTTTAGTCCACTGTGCCTCCTCACTATCCCATTGGCTGGGGAGGCCAGTAGCTAAAATGGCACTGTTGCCAAAGTCTATAGAGGATCCGTTTAAATCCCATGGCGTATGTGTGTGGTTTGGTATGGTGTGACTTTTACACAGGCTGGTGAGATGGGTGTGGCTTTGCAGTGTCAATGTGCCGAGGGCCAGTAGCGACACTCCCATTCCGACGGCACCAACGCACAAAAAGTTCTTGGTTCCCACGCGGTCGACCAGCAACACCGCTGGGATGGTGCCAACTACTTTGACCACTCCGAACCCTGTGGAGGCCAAGGTCGCTGCGGCGTCGCTGTTGAAGCCCATGCTGCGGAGGAGCGGTGAGGCGTAGGAGAGGATGTTGGGTTGACCTGTAGCCTGCTGAAGGAAGACTAAAGCCACGCCAGTTAGCAGCCGTGAGCGCAGGTTAGCTTTGCTACTGAACAGCTCCCAGAAACTGTGCTCTGATTCCTCTTTAAGTCCTGCCAGGATGTCTCTGAGCTCCTTTTCCACATGCTCCTGGACCCCACCTCTCATTCGGGCCAGCACCATCCTGGCCTGCTCCACTTTACCCCGGGTGACCAGGAAGCGTGGGCTGGCTGGGAGGAACACAAGGACACTGATCTGCAGCAGCGCGGGGGGGATTACTAGTCCAAATGTATACGCCCAGCCATGCGGCACAGTAGAGAAGACGTAGCTACAGCCAAATCCCAGCATTACACCCACAACCAGCATCAGTTCGTACAGCGTGACCAGCAGACCCCTCCTCTCCATGGGTGAGATCTCTGCGATGTACAGGCACGCTCCTGTCCCAGACAGAGCTGTACCCATGCCGACTATCACCCGGCCCAGGGTGAAGAAAACCAGTGTGTTGAACGCGATGAGCATGACAGTCCCTCCGACCACCAGGGCGGCGCTCAGGAGCAAAGAGAAGCGGCGGCCGTAGCGGTCCAGAAGAGGACCTCCAGCCAGGGACATGAGCAGAGCGCCGAGCAGGTGGGAGCTGACCAGCAGTTCCTGTTCCCTGCAGGAGAGGGAGAGGAGTTCCCGCAGCTGAAGCAGGACCCCCGAGGTCAGCCCCATTTCATACCCCAGCATCAGGCCGCTCAGAGAGGCCGCCAGAGCCGCTACCACCACCAGCCAGCTGCAGCCTGGAGAGAAGACAGAAGACAGAAACACAGAGAGAGAGTGAGAGGAAATACCTTCCCAACAAGGTCTCAATGTGCATCCTCGAGATCTCACAGATGTTGCTGCTTTTTCCAAAAAGAGATACAAACAAGTTAGCTGGTTCAAAGAAGACATTACTTTGTAATAGGGGCTTTGCAATATACTGTAAGATAAAATAAGAGAAGATCCCATGTAGGGATATTCAGTTTTGACGTTAACCGTGATATTTAAAAATGCAATTTTAAATTGTGTATCTTTTTTTTTTTTACAAGTTTATCTGATAACCTTTTTTTTACCCATTACTGTACAGCTTGGTTTAAAGAAGTGGTTCTCAACTGGTCAGGCCTCGGGATCCACTTTTTCCTTTGTCAATAAATCGTGACCCAAAATATTGAACCACTCAAATCTATTCAACAAAAAATTGTGCTGTAATATATACGCTTTTCAGCATACAATATTAATTAAAGTGAAGTACAGTGCATATATCCCTTATATCCCAGAACTAATGTATGCTTTTAAATAAGGTTTAATGAGATGATGGAATCAAAGCTGAACTGTATAACACAAAAAGGCACACATGCTGAAAACCCAACCCCAGCAGGGGGTCTGGGGGGGATTCTCCCCCAGGAGATTTTTAGAAATACTAACAAAACTACACATTCTGGTACACTCTGAGAAGAAAATAAATAAATCTATTACTACCCGACATATTAATAATATGTTATGCCATTGTTTGTTTTTCACTTTGTTCTGACAGCTGAACTTGCTGCTCCACACAGAGAGAAGAGCAAAGAGGAGATAGTCTGTGGGACTTCCTTTAAATTGTGGGTAAGGGTAGATAGCCCCCATTGTTCTGTGACCTGTCAATCATCAAACCGGGGGTCATATTTCATTATGTGTTCATTTTTATCTGAAGTTGTACCCATGGATGTATAAAGAATAGTTCTACCGCAGAGTTATTCTCCGTGGGGACTTCCGGCAACAATCTTGATTCTGATTGGCCAGAAGACTCGAAAAAACATGTTGTTGTACTCCCAGTCCAACGCCTACTGCATGCACAGCGTTAGACAATCGGGCCTTCAAAAGAAAAGTTTGACTTATTTCCCAAAAAAAAAAAACTCACACATCTGCGACCCACAGTTGAGAACCACTGGTTTAAAGTGTCTATATCCTCCTCCCCACACTCCTATTTTGAGTGTAATTATTTTACAAAAAGGAGACAAAACCCAAAATAGACAAGATTACCTTGACTGAAAGCACAACACACATCTTCAATTAATATCGCGATAACATTATTAATGTGAATTATTGCCAATCGATAAACGTTAAACTCTGTTGTCGTAGTAATAAAAGGAAATTATATATTGAATGTGCACAACTTTAGGTACATTAGATGTGGCCTAAACAGGTACACTGCCCCAGGTAATATGCATTCATTAAGTGCTCTCCCATTCCTCGGCAGCTTTTAGAGCCCTAACCTGTTCTGAGCAATCAGCTGATTTTATCCTACGGTTGTATAGGATAATGACTCAGGGTGGATGTTGGCATTTTTCCAAAGAAAAATAACCTTAAAGCATATTGACACACCACAGACAAATATCTGGATAATTTGTTTGCCTTGTCGTTTGTAAATCAAGTGAATACATATTTGCCTCCAGTATACTTTTAACATTTTAATTCCTTCCAAGTTAAACATTTGTCAAACTCATTCTTTGGCAGCAAATTGGTGAGAGGAATTATTATGGTAGGGTCGTTGTGTAATGTAGCAGACCATACACTACGACCTCCTTGGAGTAAGGTCAACAAGACAACCATTTGTTTCTTCTGGAGATCAAAGGTGCACTGGTTTTACGATCGGTTGAATTTTAAAGGAAATTACATAAAGTAAGAATAAAATATATCCATAGTGACTGTATGTACTTAACATCATGATGTAAGGGAGCAGAAAAATAAAACACATACTAGTGTTTGTAATATTAATATCATGCCATAACTATCGGCATTGTCACAGCTTTTCTTCTTGTAGGATTCCCCGAACCATCAAGACACTTTACAAGCTCTGACAGTGTGGAACAGGAGGTCAGAAGTTCAGAAGAATGCTGAAGCAATCTTGTAAGTCATTGTGTTTGTGTGTGAGTGAGTGTGTGTGTGTGTGTGTGAGGGGTTAAAGCCTATCTGCGCTGTCTTGCGCGTACCACTGTGAGCTGTCACACATTTGTTATCAAAAGAGAGATAGGAAAGAAAAATCTGGAAGAATCAAAACTGATCAGCTCAGCAAATAGATATATATCCAATTGACATATGCACCTTTAAACTTGTGAGCTAAAAACAGTAATACGCATGACCTTTTTTTGTATATTTATAGGGAACAGTCATAAAGTTCTATCATTATTTCTGATGACATGAATTGACCCTGTAACAGCTTTTAACTAAGGAGACTGCACCTGAGGTATTTAAACCTGAAAGATCTGTTTTCATAGTAGGCTGAAGACTTTAATGCCAAGGTATTTAACTTTCCTAATAATCATGCCAGTCAGGCCTTTTTCTTTTTAATCTAATATAATTCCCACGGTGCAACATGCAAGAACAACAGAGACGCAGCTGCAAACTGCAGGATCTACAAGTCATCTGCTCTGACTGTTGCACTGCATACCATCTGTCAATCCTTTTCTATAACAGACTTTATATCATAATGGGATTACAATATTTAATATGTTAGACTGTTCTCTCCTGTAATGAGACTTATGGCTGTAAACGCTTGTTGTCACATTCCTATTACACTTCCTGAACAATTTAGAATAAGAGCAATATAAATGTATTTAGATAGAATACTACTTTAGTAATTAACTTGTTTTGCTATATTTGAACCTGTCTTTAGTCACAAAATAACTGGCTTGTTGTAATGCGTCGTAATACATTTTAACATATTTTACACCTATTTAATGCAGAAATGTGAATTTCTTTTTGTCTTCCAAAGACCTGTGTTTCACTCTATTATCCATAGAGAAGTATGTATTCTTAACTTCTAAGCGCAGCACGGTGCAGCATCGCTCTCCAGGAAGAATCATTGGTAAAGAAGTGGGTCATTTCAAGGTTCAAGGTTCTTTATTGTCAATCTGACATAGCTACAGAGTAATTATGCAGTTGAAAATCTTATGTCACAGGCTTCTCCAACAATGCAACATAATAACATAACATAAGAATTAACTGAGTTTAGGGTTTAAGCAACCAAAGTTAGAGTGACCTGGGCATAATAAAAGTCATAAATTACTTTTGGTGTCTTCGTTAATCAGTTTTTAAAAGCTACTGGGAAGATGTTAAAAGTGCCAATATATTTTATATTAATCTGTTGTTGTAATAATCAGGTTTACTGATTCACCAGATAACTTTGAAAGTTATCTAGAAAATTCAACTAAACTGCTTCTTGGAAGAGGCACCTAGTTAACATTTAACAAATATTGCTTTCTGGTGTAACCAAATGTGGTATTATAATAAAGTGGTAGAGAGGTAGTGCAAGCTGTAGGGAGGAGCCCTTTTGGACATGGTGTTGAAGGTACACCATAAACAATTCCAAATTAGCCTCTAAAAAAACATTCACATAACAAACAATCGTTTTTCTATCTTCATAAAGTGTAATTGCCATTTGTGCGTACCTGGGCCTTTTGGAGGGGTCTGTTCCTGCGCCTCAGGCGAGGGGTCGCCTGGGAGTAGGGAGGTAATCTTCTTGGTCTCACTTTTGGGGTCCATCATTAACCTCTAACATTAGGCCTAGGTAGAGCAGATACAGACCATCAGACAAAGAAACATTCAAAAACTTCACAGAAATTATTGTTTAAAAATGGCATAACTTTGTTTGTTTTTAGCAACAACTGTTTAATCAAAAATATGTTTCAACCCAGTGATGCAATTTAATATATTTTAACTATTCTTTTGTTGTGTGCTATATACTTACCAAGTATGGCAATATGAAAGAAAAATACAAATAAATGGATACAAATAAATACCAGCTCTCAATGGACAGTTGCTTTAGATTGTGAAATAGAGTTGTTCAATGAGTGAATTCGACAGTACTTCCAAAAACTGTAGCTATAAGGTGTTAAACCCAGATCCTGTCAAGCTGCTAGTAAGCTTTAAGTTCTTCTTAAGTTTGTTTTTGTGTTGCCCTTCTTTGGCATATGGTAATGGTTTGGGACCTTTGTTTTTCCTACTGATGTAGTCGCATCCTATTGGTGTTCTCGCCTTGAGCAAAAGTGTTGCAAGGTCATTTTGTGGAGGCCAGTAAACCAAGACCACAGGGGGAAACACAACGTTTTTACAGCTAACAATAAAGTAAACTGGACTCAAACCCAATGACTTCGAGTTTGGGCTTGTCCACAATTAACGTGCAACTTTGCGGGTGTCGAATGTCGATGCCTAAAAAGTTCAGTAAACACTTTTTGCCTCTATATGCAGTACTACCTTCCTCACCTGACGACCCAGCGGTGTCTCTGTTGTCAGCTTATTTCCCCGTTTATCGGTCCATTCGCTTTCTTCTCCAGACTTTATGACTTTGACCCGGCTCGCAACTCTCTCTCTCTCTTGTCGGTGCACGCACGAAAGTTGTTTTGGTTAAGCACTTGTTTAGCTCCGCCCTTGTCGGCCCAGAAATTGGTCGGACCAATAGAAAACTTGGATTTGTCCTTGGTAGTGCCTACACACTATATCACATTTTTTATGAAACAATATATTATTTTAGGCTTATATTTATCTATTGTGGTAGGGTATAAGGAGCTACAAAGGAGCTTATCCTATGCTGTTTTGTTACGCTTCCAGCTGCTTTTTTTTGTATTGCTGTGATCACTATAATATAACCACCATAAAATACACCTGTATCAATAATGGTCTTTCTCTCATACTGTATGTGAAAACACATGGGGTGGCCTCCTGCTGGTTTTTGCTTGGTTCCCATGTCCTGTTTCTATGAATGCTGCAGGACTGAGCTGTCCAACCTGCCCTCCTGCTCCACAGATGACAGAATGTAGCCTTACTGCATGTTCCAGTAACACCCTGTTAGGGCATGGCTTTCTTGAGATGTATTTTAGATGTTCGGACATCGCCTATAGAATTCAAAGTTTGACCTGTTTTTAACCACTGTCATTTGATCCTCACTTAAGTTAAAGAGTGTATGTGCATGTGTTATGTAAGTACTCAGTAACCAAGATAACCATGTATGTCCTACTTGTTGGAGAGTGGCCCTATGTCAGAAAGAAATGATGACATTGTTTTGGCTTTTGCAGTTAGTTAAAGCAATTAATAGTAGTTGCAATTGGCATATAATTGAATATCAGTGGATGTACAATTTAATGTCCTGAAGTCAAATGTAATTTACCGAAAGTGGCAGAGAACTAGAATTAGAAAAGAGAGATTTATGTATTTAGATTTGAAGTTAAATCACAAGTAAGTCAGGTGAGGACATGCCCATAGCCATTGGTCTAAAATGCATCATGACATGTGATCAAGGTCATCACTGGCATGTCAACTTTCCCCAACAAGCCTTTCCTGGAACCTTATAAGAATATTACTTAATTGCACCCATATGGCACATAGCCAACATAGAAACTATAGAGTTGTCATGTGTTAAGTTAAATATGCCCACTTCCTCAGAATAGTGAATTAAATGTGAAGCTCCTGAGAATAGGGTGGTGCTTTAATGTGAGTTGCTTTGCATGCTAACTTATTTAATCAATTGTCATTTGACCTAGCTCCAACACGTAGCAGCAATGAATTACAAACAATATAAGCTTCAAAGTATTTGAAAATGCGGAAATTACACATAAAAGTTTCCAATTACAGTAAATAATGCCCTTTTCATCATACCTATATTTAATGAGTGTGTCGACCATCTGTATATTGGTGTTTCCAGCAGAATTTGTCAAATAAAAATAGTATCTGAAACTGTGACATATATAGCGAAATACTTTCCTCTGTTCTTGTGTTACCGTACATTGCGCAGTGCAGTATCAATCAATCAATTAATCAATCAATCAATCAATCAAAGTGTATTTATATAGCCAAATTTCACAACTTTACATTTGTCTCAGGGGACAGTATATGAACACGAATACAACACCCTCTGTCCTTAGACCCTTATCCCTCTCCCAGGACAGACAGACATGCAATAGATGCTGTGTGTAAATTCACAAGATAATACATTCACAACATAGGTATAGAGGCTGTGGCTCAGTGAGATAGTGCGCTGAACTTAGTGTGCTGAACTTTGAATCAGGGGATAGCAAGTTCGAGTCCCACTGCAGTCAGCATGTCGTTGTGTCCCTGGGCAAGACACTTCACCCCAAATTGCTCATGTGGGGATTGTCCACAGTACAGAATGTATGTAAGTCGCTTTGGATAAAAGTGTCTAACAAGTGACATGTAATGTAGTCCAAATAATTGAAAAATGCATAGGTCGTCTATATAAGAAGAAGATGAAGATGGATCCAGGTGGATGTCAACCTCTGGGTGCCATCAAATAATTGTAAGGTGTACAGCGACTGGCACAGCCACGACTCAGGATCCACGACTCAAGACACAGTAATATTCAAACCTGGAACCTGATTCAGTGGCAGAACAATAACATTTTGCAAGGTATTTATTTATATTTATTAAATATAGCCTTCTCTTACTCGCACATAGTGTTTAGCTTATTAACTCCTATCACACTAAAGAATCACTTAATGAATTATACAGTTTATTTTATATTTTTTTCTTTTATGTAGGTAATTATTCAGTGTTTGAATGACAGTGTGGCCTTCGGGACTGACTTTTTGACTTTTTCTGACGATTTTCAGATATTAGAGTGAGAGCGTGGCAGCTCCATCGCCTAGAGCTCCATAGCCGAGAAGTCCATCGGCAAGAGTGCAACCTCCATTGCTGAGAGTTTGGAAGCTCAATTGCTGAGAGCTCCATCGCTGGGAGCTCATTCCACGAGAGCTTCATCACCGAGAGCTCCATCGAAGAAAGCTCCATGATGGGAGTGCGGCAGCTCCATCACCAACTGCTCCATCGCCGAGAGCTCCATTGACGAGAGCTCCATTGACAAAAGCCCTATCAACGAGAGCTCGATCGCGAAGAACAATTATGTCATAGTCAATCATAATATAGTATATCATAAAATACTATACAAGATAAAGTATGTAAAAAAAATATATAATAAAATGACATGGAATAGTAACAAAAAGTATTTAAAAGTCAAAGTAAAGTTGGTATTCCTATAAAATCTCATAATATAGCATGTCATTGTATCAGAAAATGTAAGAGTGCTGGAGTGTCAGATGCATGCATCATGAAGGCAATTGCCACTCCTTTATGATGGCAACCAGCACTGACATCCTTAGGCCTGTGTTAGAGACTGTGTTAGAGACTGGGTGATTTGGGTTGGAGACTGACTCTGAGATAATGTGGTTGTCTATCAATAAGAAGGTCCTTGGTTTTATACCACAACATGTCAGTGTATTATTGGGCAAGATACTTAATGTCAAGTTGAACCAATGGCATGGCATGTGTGACTTTTTGTGAGCAGACGGCTGCCTCTATGTCTGTGTGAATGCTGACTTGTATCGGTAAAAGCACTTTGAGGGGTGTTAAAGACTCTGAAAGCGCTATTTAAATACTGTCTATTTCCTGAAAAATAGATTTTAATCTCAACGAGACTTTTACCTGGTTAAATAAAGGATATAATATATATATATATTTACCATTTAACAGAGAAATCATGGGACAAAGGATATTCTTTGGCTGTTGTAGAAGTAGTGTCATTTGAAAGATGTAAATGTATTGATGACATGCCACTGTTTACATTCTCTTATCCTTGTCATCCTTATCTTTTCCTCTCTTGCTTGATCTTATAGGCAAAGTAATTGCAAACAACTCATCATACAGCTAGATACGCTTGCTGCTGTGAGTACACGTCTTTATTGTTTTCTTCATCATGTTGTCAACAATTATAAATCAAATTATGAATATAATTTTGATTCAGTTGAGCCATTCTTTTGATTAAATCATTTTTTCAGAAAAACAACATAGTATATTATGTCGAAAATATCAAAATGATTACATGGTATGGTATGACGAAAAATAATTCAGAGAATAGTATGTCCAAAAATATCAGAAAAATATCGCAGTAAAGGATGTCCAAAAATGTCAGAAATACCACATAGGTCCAAAAATATCAGAAAAACGTCATGGAATATGTAGGAAAAAAAGTCATATTATATTGGAAATAATTAATAATATAGTATGTCAAAAAAATAATAGTATAGTATTTCTAAAAATATCAGGAAAATGTCATAGTAAATAATAGTGTGTTGATCGTAATTGTATAGTATGTTGAAAAAAACCTTATATTATAGTATGTTGATGTTGATAAATGTTATAGTACACTTATTTGTAAATGATAAAAAAAATTCAAAATATAGTATGTCCAAGAAAAGTTATAGTAACTTATGTCAACAAATATCAGAATAACTTTTTTAGGTCATACATATGTTTTCGGATAAAATAAAAAAAATTATTTTTAGAAATTAAACAAATATTTATGCGAGTTTCCTTACTATTTCATAGTTAATCAAATCAAAGGGTTGCAAACAAACTCAAGCATGGTGTGTGTAATGCCAAATGTATTGTCTGAAAGTATGTGAAACTGCTACTAGTGCTTTAAGACTCAGTTTAAGACTTGGCCAGAAGATGGCAGTGCATGATTACTGCTGCTGGGCAGATCTGGAAATATCATGCAGCCCAACAAAAGCCTTCCTCTGGACAGAGATTATAAAGCACACATGAGCTGAAAATCAGTCACACAGTCCTTTGATGAAATACTAATTATTTCAAATGTGACGCATTTTCTATACATGTTTCAGCTTTTATTTTTGTTGTCATTTTGAATGAGTTGCCTTTATTATTGGAGTTAATCAGCAATAAGCAACTCTGTTCACCGCTTCCTATGATAAGATCGATGGTCAAAATGAGGAAGATGATCATTGGAGGAAATAGTTTGACAAGAATGTAACAGGAAATACAAAGGAGTGGAAAGTAATGATTTGAACAGTCTGTAAGATCAGATAAGATAGATGCAGGCTTTGTGTAGATCATCATGTTAGATAGAAAAATAGCAGCTCTGAAAGATGTTATCAGGTTTTCTCCTATTCTGTAGAACATTGCAATTATGTAATGCCTTCAAAAAACGATGTAAAGATATTTCTCCTGATTTGTGTGATCATTTTGAACTATAATCAACCTTAGCTTTAACATTTAAAGCATGTTCAAGGTTCAAGGTTCAAGGTTCTTTATTGTCAAACTGACATAGCTACAGAGTAATTATGTTGTTGAAAATCTTATGTCACAGGCTGTTAATAGACAGGCAATGTTAAAGGGACACTTGTATTAGTTTCAACTGAGACCTTCCCAACAGTCCTCTTCCAATGTTAATCTGTAAAGTGAAATTCATTTTCCACTTTCCCTCCATCCCAGGAAGTTAGAGGTCAGAGGTCACCTGCACAATAACCCCCTAGATCTGATTCAGTGTCATCTTAAAAGACACCCGGCTGACTCCATTTACCAAGAACACAATCTTGAACTCCAGCAGAAGGACACTCTGACTTATCAACCCACCACCCTGCTGTAATCTTATTTAAGATACAGTATATAATTCATATTATCCATAACTGAGTCATCATTAATGCAGTTATAGCTTTTGCATGAAATCAATGCTCTTCTAATGACCTGTAGTGGCCTTACCAGTCTATCTGAGGCCATCCAATAATTAGCCTGCAAACAAATCCATCCACACACACACACACACACACACACACACACACACACACACACACACACACACACACACACACACACACACACACACACACACACACACACACACACACACACACACACACACACACACACACACTCTAACCCTAACCCTAACCAAGTCTTCACCCTAAAATGAATGATTGACATAAGGGAGGCGAGTCCCCACACGTGACTGTGTAAACAGATTTAGGTCCCCACAAGGATAGTAATGCTAGGTCACACACACACACACACACACACACACACACACACACACACACACACACACACACACACACACACACACACACACACACACACACACACACACGTCACAGGAATTGTTGTGTAAGGCTTCTGACGCATGGAGGGGGGTAAAGTCCATATTACACTAATGTGGGACGTTTGGCAGGGGTCAGTAGCTCAAGCCTCTTCACAACCAGGGCTAGTATATGTTTACCAGATATTCATTCTTTACATTTATTTTATTTACTCTATGACTCAAACGCTTTTATTTCATTATTTTCTATTTACTGCCAGTGTCAAGACAAGTTTATGTTACAAATATTGACATACTTCAGTTCAGACTAAAGGGAAATCAATCAAATTGATTTATCAATAATACAAAACAAAATGAATAGGTGTAATAAAGTTAAACTTTTATTGCAAACCAAACATGGTCACATAAATCTTAAACAATTTGACAATTTACAGTACATTTAACATGAATTGTTACATATACATATTTAAGCATACCTTTAGTCATGTTTTGTTCAATATACATTAAAACTTGTACACATAACTCCAAATATACAAACAAACTTAAATACCGTCAAACTGCATAACAGCAATATTAAAATGGAATGTTCAGTTTCAATGCAATGGAAGACTATATGAGGGGGACACAGTTGGCAAGCAGAGCTACACAAACACATAACTCTCTTTCTCCCCTAGCAGCTGTGCTCTCTCTTTCTCTCTCTATCACCATTATTATTTTATGTGCAAATGTAGATATGAAACATAATTTGAGTTGTTCACGTTTCGCATGTAAATGCCAGAACTGGTGTGTTAGGCTGGTGCTACACCAACAAAAAACATATTAAACGTGTTGACTCTAAGGTCGACCCAGACGAACCCAAAAGATGGAGAGAAAAAAACAAAAGGCACCTTCGAGAGAGAAAACAAACTTCCCCCTCTGTAACATTCAGCTTCAAATGACTCCCTTTTCCAACCACACAGAATGTAAATAAGAAGAAACTAAAGCACCAACATAAATGTCATCTTCAAGCTACTCAGTCCAACTCAGTTACTGTTGGTCCCCCATGGGTGGTGTGAACAAATCTTCAAAGAGGGAAGATCTTTTTGTGATGAAGATAGAAATCCTGGTCAGATCTGTTACAGCGTGGTCCAGCCTTCCTCTTCTAGATATGGTTGAAATTGGTTTGTGTGCTTGTCAGTTGTGGCTGCAGGGTCAAAAGGGGCTTCTAAGCTGCCTGAGCTGTGTGCAAAAGACCTCCACTAACGGGTAAGAGATGGCTGAGTGAAGCCCTGCAGAGTGTGTCTGTTGTGGAAGGTTGAAGAAGTTGTGCGATAGTAAATCGGATGGAGGATTACAACCCCAATGTGTCATTAAATCATGGCAGGCTTCCTCTTGTAGCAAGTCTTCTTTCAAGAGTTCAAGGGGATTATGGCAAGTACACATGTTTAATTCTTTGCAGATGCAGAGTTGTTGCAGGGGGTTGGTTTCGGAAATATCCATCAACCCAACAGGAAATGTAAAGTGGGATCAAGATGCAATCCATGGACATGCCACAGTTCATGTCCTGTAAGTCTGAATAGGCGTCCTTTGAGTGCCTGTGTTTTAATCCTATAGGTAGGAGTCCATAGATGGGGCGTAAGAGAAGCCCACAAAGGCCTCTGAACCATCTTTGATGCTGGCTGTGGCGAGCGCGCTGTCTGGGGAACAGCCAATGGAGCTGGGCACCGGCTCGTCTGTGAACTCTGGATCAAAGTGCCGCAGGTCGTTGGGTCCCGTCTGAGAGGGAGGAAGACAAGAAGGGGATTAGTCAGGCTGTAAAATACCTTGCCATAATTGGAAATGTGTTAAATCACAGCAAGGATGTTCCACACTCTCAATCTAGTTATGTAAATGTGAATACTGAGGACAAAGTCTGTGCTTTGGCTACCATACTGTAGAAAATCCTCAATCTGCTTTAATCAGCAGTTATTGTGGTATTAAAAGGAACGTACCACGTTGGGGTTGAAGGGAGGGGTGATCTTCTTGGCATTGAGGTCATCCCAGTTGATGGGGGAGAAGAAAACGTGGATCTTAATTTCAACCTGTGAAGAGACACAAATGACCAATAATTAAATGATGCCCTTAATGTACATATTTAGTCAATAAAATGCATACATATCAACATGCAGCCACAATAACTAAACACTTACAAAGTCCTCTGTGCAGCCCAGCCTCTTGGTTCTGTCTTTCTGCAGCAGGCCCTCCAGCAGGTGTCGTGCTGCGTTGGAAATGTTAGGTTTCAGCTGCAGAGGCTTGTTCAGTATGTTGTCATACATCTCTGCTGTGTTGCGGCTGTAGAACGGCGGCTGGTGAGGGACAAAAATAACTGATAAGCATCTTGGCAACAAGCGAATAATCCTCATGACGAACACACTGATTGCATCTTTTTAAATCATGCATGTAGAGACACGCGGAACAAAACTGAGATAAGAATTGCTTCATTGTGTACAGCACAACTCATCATTAAAGTGCAGATTTTAAAAAGCAATGTGAATGTTACTCACCAGGCCATAGAGCATCTCATAGAGCACCGCACCTAAACACCACCAGTCTACCGTCCTGTCATAGGGCTGCTTGTGTAGGACCTCAGGAGCTAAATACTGCAGAGAAAAAAAGATGGGTTAAGCTTTATTACAGGATATCACAGAGAAAGCTGTCAAGTTCTGAGTCACCAGAAAGCTTTTCCTTACCTCTGGTGTACCGCAGAAGGTCGACGTGGTCCCGTTGGGTTCGATATTCTCCTTGCACAGGCCGAAATCGGTGAGAATGATGTGTCCCTGTGAGTCCAGCAAGATGTTCTCTGGCTTCAGGTCTCTGTACACGATGTTGAGGGAGTGAAGGTATCCCAGTGCGCTGGCGATTTCTGCGGCGTAGAACCTGGCTCTGGGCTCGAGGAAGCAGCGCTCTCGCTGTAGGTGGTAGAACAGCTGGAAGACAAGGAAACAAAAAGTGAGTTAAACCCTCAAATACCTTGATTATGTTTGAAATAATCTAAAAATGGCATGAGCTCGGATAGTAAATGAAAAGGTCAACAATAAAGACAGCCAAGAGGAAACAGGATAGGAAGAAATAAAGAGGCAGGAAAGGCTTTACAAGTTTGACAGGGGAAGACAGATTAAAGGGGGGCAAAGGTGGAGGGAGAGAGCTGCAGGGTAGAGGGAGAAAGAGGGGAAGAAAAGAGAAAGAAGAGAAAAGGAAAGTAACTGCATCCTGTTTCCTGATGAAGCCCATATTTAATCAGCACTGTCTTTACTCGTCCAACAATCACAGGAAATTAGCTGGATTGGGCACACACTGAGTCTGAATGGTGCTGCTAAATTTGGCCCAAAAGTCTCTCCCGACCAACCCCATGATTTCCTGAGAGGTGTTTCCTTTAGAGAAAGAAAGGCAGAGAGCTTCTAATCTGCATCTCATGGCAGGATATCCCCTCTGTCTGTCTGTGTTTCTGCCTCATCTTCGATTCTGGCACTCAGAATATTATTCCTCTCCAAAAACGACCCCTTCTAAAGCACCTACTTTAAATAGCTGAGCTTCTCCCTTTATCATCTCTGCTTTGTATTTTTCTCACCTCTCCTCCATTGATGTAGTCCAAGATGAAGTAGAGTTTGTCCGTTGTTTGGAAAGAGTAATGCAGACCCACCAAGAAAGGGTGCTTGACATTCTTTAGCAGCACATTCCTCTCTGACATGATGTGTTTCTCCTGGGGAATAAAAGAGCAGGGGGTATAAGGTTAGCGAGGTTGACAAAGAGTAGGCATGTGCACTTTTGGCATGTCTGTAGCCACACTTACCTCCTTCTTCTTGAGGATGGCCTTTTTCTGTAAGACTTTGACTGCGTAAAACTGGTCATCAGCGCGATGGCGTGCCAGCAGGACCTTGCCGAAGCTGCCCTTGCCGATCACCTTGAGGAAGTGGAAGTCGCTGGGTTTGGCGGAGGGGTTTAAGGATGAACCGAGGTTGATCTGTTGGGAAGGACTTGGCTGCAAAAGGTGGAGAAGATGACAAAGTTAGAACCTTATAATGACCCCAAGAATGTATGGTAAACAGTGTGTTTATAGTTCTGCATATGGTGAAATGTAAGCAGAGGAAGCAACACACAATAGTCTGTTTATTGAAATACTTACAGGAGGAGAGGGGTTTGCATTCATAAGCTCAGGATCCTGAGGAGGACTCAGGTTCAGAATAGACTGAACTTCAGGACTGAAAAAAAAACAAAGAGTTCCAATTGAGTTCATTCAACAAAGCATCAAGAGATTATTCAATTATTTTAAATATGTGAATCAGCTGATTAGGGAGTCACAAAGTTCCTCCAGAGGACAGAGACTAACTGGCATTGACTGCCTGTGTTTCCCAATGCTTTGTCCTCCAGTGACACAGAACAATAACATGAGTCAGATGGTACTCACTGCTTGCAGGCGTAGGAGTTGGTGGCCAGCCTCTGAATGAAGTCGTTCAGACCCATCTTTCTCTGTTTCATAAAAGCTGCAACACAAAAAAGAGAGAAAATAAAGTTTAGATTTTCAATAAAATAAAGCAAAAAGAGGTCCATCCATTCCATGAAGAATCAAATATCCAGTTACCAGTGATTAAGGCAACTATCCCTCTAGATTTGGAGTAAGTCAGGACAGGCATCTCTGTTTCTGTTTTGACCGTCATGATGTGATGTGGTAAAGACAGCTCTCTGCCTTCAAACTAAAATATAACTCCCATTCCTTTGCCTTTAGCTTTATAAGAGGCTGGAGGAGGGAGGAGCCGCCCAACACACCCACACCCCCTGGTGGGCGTGATGCGCTGCAAACATTTCTTTCAGCTATGTGGCCCGTGAGAACATGATCGATCACGTTGTCGACCAATCAGAGGCCGTTGCGCTTCTAACGCGTCACAACCGCACCTCAAGATGTGCTTGCGTCAATTAACATGAAGAATTGGGAAAAAAAGTTCTTTACCACTACTCACTCAAAGGTGTGTACTAGCTTGCACATATGTTTGTGCAACACCATCATTTTCCTAACATGCCATGGGTTAATTGTCATCAAGACAGCCAAATGTCAGTCTGCATTTATGCTGCAAACACTAATCCTATATAGGCTAATGAGATCCAGATGTGTGCAGCAAGTAACATATAGTGGTATTTAATGTTCCTGCAGTACAGAAAAAACTCCAAATTATGCAAACAAGTGAAAATTAAGTAAAACTGCCAGAGAGGGTTCATGAGATTTGGGATATTTCTCCAACCTCCTGATTATTTTTGTAACACTCCACCACCTGACCTCCCCCTATGAGATTGCAACTTGGTCCTGAACAAATAATCTGATAGCCTCTTAACTAGGCCTATCAGCTTCACCGTTTGGCTGCTTCTCAATTAAAACGGCCGGGAGTGACGCAGGTTCCCTCGGTATACAAAAGACTAGAGGGAGAGCCTAAGTCGAGGGAGGCCCGGTGCCAAGAAAAAAAGCCGCTGGTAGTGGAAAAGTACAGACTGAGAAACTTCTGAATACATCCAACTCAAGCGAATAAAACCGGCAGATCAGACCCAGGATCTGTTTTCAACAAACCGGCAAGCCTCTCAGAAGAAGCCAAAACAATTCAATGTGATGATGAAAATGTATAATGTGGAAAATTACTACTCGATTTGCCTTGTGTGTTGGCACATAGAAGACCACACAGTGAGGTTTGGTTATGTAAGGCACCTGGTTCAAGTTTGATCAACACACCCAAGAGGAATGTAGTATGTAAGACGATATGATCCATAGAGGCACATTATAACACATTATAAAAAATATATTGATAACCGTGCGTAAAAAGGAAGGAGACATAGGCAAAACATCCATATTAAAATAAACTGAGTTGAAGAGTTTAAAGAGAAAAGCGGAGTGGAAACAATGCAGGTTAATGAACTGTAACTTGTCTGCAAATGCACAACAATTGTCCAAGTCTTGCGTAAAAACGTATAATGTCCCAGGTAGCCTATTCGGTTTCTTAATTGCTTAAATTACTCACAACAGTTCATCACAAAACAAACCTTTCAGTTCTGATGGACTTCTCATTTCACTGCCTGCAGCGTCAAGGATCAAAAAGTCGCAAAATAGAGTTGCCAAGTTTTCTCTGGCACTTACAAAAGACCCCCTATCAGCAGGCTTTTTCCATAGATAACAGCATCATAAATCCAGGTCACGCGATTACTGGGTGAATGGAGCGCCCCCCGAGAATGTCTACCAGCTTTATTGCAAACACTCAACACACAATTACTGAGCTTAAGCCCTACCCTTACAAAGAAACGATATCACAATAGGCTGACAACCATTAAACCATATTGCATAGACATACAGTTAACTATACGGGCATTATACAAATATCATAGAGACTTTTTCGAATGGAGAAACCATCGCCGTTGGTTCAAAATGAATATGCAGCCTACTTACACGTCAAAGCGGTTGTTTTGTCTTTCATAGGGTTTCTTTATTTTCTGAATCACAACAAGGAGTGAGGCTTTAGGTTCCTCGGCAGGCAGGTAATCAAACTACCCCGCATTCCTGATCTTGAAGACTTTCCTCCAGAAGATTATTTCTTCTTTTTTTTTCAGGGCGGAGACGTTTCGCCTCTATTTCCTTCCACTCTCCAGTTTCATGCACGGCTCATGAGTTTTCCTCAGGGCGGGGGAAGTGCTGCCTTCAAAGTCTCCCCATAAGCTCCTACTTTACAGTTCAGCCAGACATCTAGAATATAGACCTGACTTTTTATTTAATTAAGAAATGAACAAAGGTAAAAAATATCACGTGGCTTTTCCCAGCAACCAAATTGTTTGATTTAGGAGTCAAATAAAAGAAAATGACTGCAAGGTATGGAAGCCTATTTGTGCCAAAGTGACAAAAAATATGCTTTTATTAATTTTACTGAACAACCTTCCAAAAAAGATGAAAATAACTAAATGTTCTGAGATACAAAACCATTATTTAAAGAAAATGTAGCATTATAATAACTCACAAGATATGTTTTTTTGATTGCATTTTTTCTTCTGGCGGCAATGGATGTCCACAGTATCAATCTGCAAAGTATACTCCAACACACACATAATAGCGTCAAACCATATCACTATGAGTTGGTGACACATTTTTCTAGCACCTTCTAACTTCTTGAAACAACCTCTTGAAAAAAACTCAAGAACTGGTTCATAGTTAGAGGATGTAGCCTACGCAAACATTGGGTTTATTTAATTTCCCCTTGTAGACAGTTTTTTCCATTACAGCCTGCTAGCTGAGGTCGTTAACCCGCTGAGCTCGGAATTAAAAAGTAAACCGGATTTGGAAATGTACAGAGTTCCCATTAACTTAACCTTTGAGCCCACAACAAGTTGAGGCAGTATTAATAAACATGCACATGTTGTGCATGTGTATACACGCTTGGGGTATTTCAGGACAATGTTTTGCAGATTAGTGTTTATGTGCGTGAGTAGAGAACTGATAGATGAATGAAAGGAAACGTAAAAATGAGGACACCAGTGGCAAAATACTAAATATATGGACAGGTGATGCACTAATGAAAACACCATGGAATAAACAGTGATGATATAACGTATTTTAACTAAACCAATGACATTCCAATCACAAATCTTATGAAGTGTGAGGCAGTAGGAAAATGCTATGCTACAGAAACATTTAGCATTGTTGTTAGACGGTCAAAATGCAGAGCCAAAGACATGGTGCAATTAAAGCTTGTCCAAAAAAGACTAAGAGTCTAGAAGATGGCTCCAAATCAGAATCAGGATCGGTTTTATTACCAAGTAGGTTTAAACATAAGAGAAATTTGCTTTGGTATATGTTACATGCATACAAAGACCCCTGGCCTCTCCCGGAAATGTTTTATCTTTGTGCATGTACAGTATGTGACTCTGCAGATTTTAAATATAACCTCAACTTTTCTGTGCTTGTCTCTGTATTTCCCTTTACTCAGGTCAAATCTATTATTAATGTCTCTCATAGCCACCTGATGCACACACACAAAGACACTTACACACACACATTCACTTGCAGCTGGAGGGCAAAACAAACCAGCGAAGAGCCTGACAGAACACGAACACACACACTTACTCATGCGATTACACACACACACAAGGGCACATCAGGTACTTCCTAAACTTTCTCAAGGTGTCCAACACGCCTCGCCTCACTGCACCAACAAGAACGTAGCAGTGTTTGTCAGAAAAAATATATTTCTCATTAAGACAGCACAGGTTGCTATAAGCGTCTTTCAACATCTTTCACAAGCACTTGAAAGCATCATGTGCTAAACAAGATATACACATTTTTATACATCAAATTTTGCTTCCTCAAATAATAAGAAAAAGTGTTGTTGACCTTGAAAACCTCCACACAGATGAATACAAGAATACCGGTTTGAAATGTCGAATAACGAGCAGCTACTTAGCTTTTTTTATCCAAGGACTAACAACCAAACCATGTAGCAAGAGAGGAATAAAAGTGACTATAGCCGCGTTCACACCAAGTACTTTGCCGTACTTAGTGCCGGCACTTAGTGCCCCGGCACTTATTACCCCAGGGCACTTAGTACAGATCGCGTTCACACCGGAATAAGTTCCCTGAGGGAAGATTACGCAAATGAGCCGCTGACGTCACTTCGACTTCTTTTGCTTTGGGTTTACTGGCAGGCCGCAAACCACTTCACGGTGTATACTGCCACCCGAAGTCCCCGGCCGGAAGTCCCCGGAGTTGGGGACTGGCTTCAGTAGAAGCTGCTGGGACTCCCAGCTCTACAAAACATTTCAGAGTTTTACGGGGCGTGGTTTGCAATTCGCCCAGCCAATCAGAACTGGGGCACTTTTTTCCCCCAGGAAAGTACCACCTCTCAGCAGGCACTAAAAATGGGGGTAAAAGTTCCCGGCACTAAGTACTCTTTTTGGTATGAACGCGACATAAGGGGTACTAACGTAACTAAACGCGAAAAGTACGGGGAAAAGTACTTAGTACGGCTAATGAAGAAGATTTTACCTCCGCACTGCTCTGATGTCTGCATCTCTGCTCATTTAAATCGCCAAGTTTAATGAAATGAAAGAGAGGTGTTGAGAGAGGATCAGGAGAGAGGGAGCGAGTCCAATACCAAAAAAAAGGTCCACTCAGTGTTTTCCTATCCTGACCTTTCTCGATTGTCAGGCTGCTTTGGCCCAAACAAGAGGAGGCTCCAAACTACTCAAGTATTTGTTCATTGCCCACTTTCTATGTGTGTGTGTTTGTGAGAGAGAGAGAGATTCTAGTGCATTATATAACTCAGTAGTGGCACTATAATTGGTGCCAAAACCAGCATTGACTCACACACACGTAGGGGGCCATTCCATGAAAGGACAGGAAGAAGTTTGCTTCAGTGCCATAGGGCTAGAGGTGAAGGAAATTAAAGTCCTAGAATAAATACACACACACGCTCCATCAGCCCACCCATACAGAATTCCCAACATATAAACAAAGAGCAGCGTATGCCCAGATTCATGCTTTCTCCGGAGAGATCCATACATTATATCCTTCCATCTCTTCCATATTCCCATCCCATGTCCACTCTCTGTGCGGCCATTGAGGGGAGGATGAGGCTGCTGGTGGCTACAGTTGATCTGGCGTTGAATGAGAATGAGCCTTGGTGGTGAGGAACCAAATGACACCGTTATATAAAGGCCGCGGCTATTCAGAGAGGACAGCTAGGCTTTTATTTTGCTCCTGGTGACTGTGGAGTGTTGGGCTGGCTGTTTTTTGTTTTGATTTCCTTGGGCTTCAGTGATACTGTCTGTTAGGGATGACTGGTGGACTGTTAGTGTGTTAATGGGTGTTTTTAGGTGACACTTCATTTTGTACGTCCCAGAGTTTTGTAATCATTTCCTAGAAATGAACTGATTTGTTACGATCAGTTTTTTGGGAGGGTTGCTTGAACACATGTTGAGCAAATTACCAAATATTTAACTCAAATAGTTGCCATCTTTGACCCAACTCTTTGGATTCAATTGCTTTTTGATTTAAAATATTTTATTTTCTCAAGAAGCAAAAAATTTAAACTATAATTTTAAAGGACTGATCCATATAATATAACACAACTAAACATACCAATTATTGAGGAATGTTAAGCCTTTACAACAGGGGTGTCAAACTCAATTTCATCGCGGGCCACATTCGCACAAAGGGCCGGTTGTAACTATATAAATATATAATATATATAAAATAATGTATTATATTACATTATTGCCTCTGAATTGGATTATTATCGGATAGGATAATAACTTAGTAATTAACTACGTCTGAAAGCAGAAGTCCAGGGCAAATAATTGCAAGTCTCTTCAGTGCGCATGTCACAAAACGAGATGCATTGTGGGACATGTAGTTTATGGGCAACCTGCTTCTGTAAAGTGGCATGTAACCGTATAATAAACGTATTATATTCTTTGCAAGCTCTTGCGGGGCCACATAAAATGAAGTCGCGGGCCGGATTTGGCCCCTGGGCCTTGAGTTTGAGACCCCTGCTTTACTAGAAAGCAACAGTAGAGAGACAGGTATCTGACAGGTATCAGAACCAAGAATGAAGTGCAACAAATGATCCCAGCAGGAAGCTAAGAGGGAACATTTAGTTCTTACTGTAACCCCTGGGCCATCAGTACAGTACGTACCAAAAAGTAAGAGCATTTGGCAAGAGAGGATATTTTTTAGTGGGTTGTATGAGGGCGAGGATTTGCCTTTTGGATTAAGGCTCAAATTAGGTTAAGGTTGATAGTCAAAGGTAGATTTAGGGAACAGGGATTATGTCAGTGACGGCAGCAGTGGCTCTGAATATAGAACACACACCCACATCATGTTTTACTGCAAATCTTCATGGTGTAAAGGCAACAAACATGTTCAGACAACCTCAAATCTGTCTCTTGTTTGGGACTGTTGGGCATAAAGCACATGTTTTGTGTTGTGTTTGTGAACACGTGCTTGTGGAGGTGTGGAGGTCCCTCTGAAGCTGATAATTACTCCTTTCATTCTATCATTCATGACACATTGTTCACCTGTGTCAACCTGCCTTCCATAGAGAAAACTGCATGGATATAAGTTTGGCCTCACTCAGAACAATAGTTTGAGAACAAATACACACACAGAAAGCTTTATAATCACCCATTATTATATTATGAACTGCTCTGTAGCAAGTTGGTCAACATACTTATATATTAAGTAAGAGTATCTATAGCAGCTGCTCTTTGACCAAACATGACTTTTGTTTCATTGGAAAGTTATAACTCCACTCCCTAAAAGTATTATTATTTGCATCTATTCCTGGCTCTCCATCATTGCTCTGTTCTGCCAAACGCTTTGCTGCATCACTAAATGATTCCTATGTGACAAACTCTAACTTTTAAGTGCTCCTAACGCCTCTAATTGCTTAGCTTGGAAGGACAGGGTGTAGCAGCATCACGGCCGAGGCCACAGGAACAGCTTGTCACCAGCTTGGCTAATTGCTTGCAAGTCTTTCCATGGGCCGAAAAGTCCCATAATTAACAGGCAGACTACTCCCAGTGAAAAACACTTTCATCAGAATATGGTCCTTGTCACATTGCTTTCTTGGACACGGTCCAACAGGTACCTGCAGATCTGCCTCAAAGTTTTGTTATTACAGTAGCATAGAATGACAAGCTGTGGTGAAAAGTAACTAAGTACTTTCTAAGGAAGTACTTCACTTCTGTACTTCATTAGACATCCTTTATGCATCTTTACGTATGCAAAACATAGATGAGATTGAAAAATACAATGTGATATTATGGATGACACTACCACAGTAGTATAGAATAGTTCATATAAGCTATACCCATGAACAAAAACAACCCCAACAACTGTAAAAAGGCCGTTTCACATTAATGCATCATCAATATTAATCTGTTTTTAAGTATTCTGACTATTTGTACATTTAGCAAATAAGGTTTCACTCAAGAGACATTTTCAATGGATGACAACAATTAGTATTTTATATTGCAGTGGTGATGACTTTACTTGGGTAAAGAATTTCAATAGTTCCTCCTCTACCAATGACAAGTGTGTGTGCAAAAGTATGAAATACAAAAATTGCAATGCATTAGGCTACATTGTTTTGTATCACAGTCAATTTGAAAGGAAATTCAAAGCTTGTTTCTAAAAATGATGTCATTCTGAGTTCAATCACACTCACGTGAAGTGTGATTGATAAAGGCAAAGGCAGCAATAAAAAAGAAATTACCTTTGAGCCAAAGCACCTTTAATTTCCTACATATTGTGGACTTTGGATTGGACTTTGATTTGTGGCACAAATAAGGTGCATGATGGAAAAGTTAATTACTGTCCCTTGACATTTACATGTTGGATGTAAACCAGTGACTCTCACCAGTGACAGGAACAAACTCACACAGTTCTGCTGCAGAGGGTGGCACAAGTTGTGAAGAAATGTAGGAAAGGTCCCTGATTCATGTGTATGATAATTAGCACTCTCTATTGTCTCTCTAAATACTGTTTTGCTCGCCAAGTCAGTTTCCACAAAACAAAAAAACAGTAATCTTGGTTTATGAACAACAGTTATTATCCTGGAAACTTAGAGGTTGGGAGGTTGGATTAGAGAGCCAAGTGGTAAGATGCTTCAGTGTGTGTTGTGTGTGTGTGTGTGTGTGTGTGTGTGTGTGTGTGTGTGTGTGTGTGTGTGTGTGTGTGTGTGTGTGTGTGTGTGTGTGTGTGTGTGTGTGTGTGTGTGTGTGTGTGTGTGTGTGTGTGTGTGTGTGTGTGTGTGTGTGGATGAAGGGCCAGCAAGAGAAAAAAAGACAGAGAATGACTGGTAGATCATTATTTTGGATTTATGGTCAAAATAAACAAAACTGCAGACAATAAAAAGAAATGAGATGGGCCTGACGAGGAGAGAAATAGCAGAGGAATGAGAATGGCCATGAAAAAAACAGTTGTGAAAAAAGGAGGGACAAGAGGAAGTGGAAGAATACAAAACAACAGGTTTAGTGACTTACTGTTGTCGCCAGGGCAACCGTAACTGTCTGGGTCTGACTCATTGTGGTAGTACAGGTCCATCGCCTGGGGGAGGAATATGGCACGACTTAGTAAAAACTAATTGAATACTTTGATGTGAAAAACATGCATATAAAAGCACATGAATAAACACACACTACATAGTCAGACTTTGGATTCAGTTGCATGCATCAAATAATTCTCTAAAAGTCTAACTAATGTCTTAATAACTGACATGGCTTATTAGGCAACAACCGGCTAGTGTTCTGTACAACCCTGCAAATCCAGTTTTGGAAATGTTCTTGTTTGATTCACTTGAATAACAATAATGACTTGTTAGGTTGTGTAGACTGTACAGCCCTTTGGCTCAAATGTTCTTTCAAGTCACCATTTGATAATAACATTTAAAAAAAGGCTGCCCAATGTACAATCTAGGTCAGAAGCTTCCAACATGAGAGCTGAGATATGCAAATGTGGATATTAGCAGGACAGGAGAGCAGAAACCTTTATCAACATTTTCATAAGGAACACAAATTAATCTGAGACTTTTTATGCAACACAAGGGGGGATGGGGAATCCATTGTTTGTTGAACTGGTCCCAAGTGGTTAGGGTTAGGGTTAGCCAAAGAATTTTGGAAACCACTGATAGTTTATCGACAATAAGAGATGTGATGTTTTTGAACATCAGTAAACTAAAACCATTGGTTCTGAGCCAGACTTGTTTGTGCTCCAGCTTAGGTTGGTTTCCCACATAACGTGTTTTAATGAGGTTAGGTTTCCTGGGTGAGACTGCATTAAATCACTTGAGTCCTGTGTTGAAAGAAGGGAAAAACATCCGCTCTAACAACATGATGACAACATGAGTGTATTATTGTGCTTTAGCAAGACTGAATGCCAGCATGAAAAGAAGATGAATTGCTGTTAGAACTTGTATAGCTAAGCCAGGTTAAGTTTCCTGTGCAGCATATCTTTGGATGACATGATGATCCTTTAAAGAAGTCTAAGTAACCGCACATTCATAGAAAAAAAAACACTCCATTACATCAGTAAAAGTTAAAATCTAAAAAAAGTTACTTTAATTTAAAAAGCCTAATTTCTAATCCTGCAAACAAATTTGACTGATACATTATTATTGTTTACCCCAATAAATTCAATGAATGGGACGTTTCTCTTATATTTGCTTTTATTAGGAAATATTGGATTTTGATCCCAAACCATTATAAAAAGGTGAGAGGTGAACTGGGGAAATGCTCTCTGTGTGCCCAAACAGGCCATTGCATTTTTGTAAGATGCCACAAACCATAAATGTGGGAACCTTCTGTTTATTATTCAACCAAGCATTTCATTAAAAAAGCTTTTAATAAGTTGTGTTATGCATTTTTTAAATATGAAAAATAACTCCCAACTCAAGAAACCAAATCAATATTGAGGAGTTTAGTGCAACATTTCTCTCAGACGTGGGAGGCAGAATAATAAGGTTCCCTAAAATGGAATCACTCGTGTAAAGTACAAGTGCCTCAAAATGTTACTTAAGGCAGCTTGAGAAGATGTATTTTTCCAACCACTGCACGTTGAGTGGTGACCTCTGACCTGGTTCATTTGATTATAAAAGTCAATATATTGCTTTATACGTGGCAGGTTGAATGGATCAGAAATGTGCAAGTAAACACTTATGAACATGCACAAAGGTCTCAACAACAACGACTAAAGCCTTTCCCACTTTTTCTCTTCTCACACACATTACACAACAGTATTATTGCCTGCCGTCACGCGACCTGCAGCGTTTGCATCTCAGGACTTGCTCACAAAGCTGCACTGTCATGTCAGATATCCTTTTTTGTTGTGATGTTGCAGTCAACCATTGGGCTATTGAAAGTGTCTTTGTTAAAAACAGTCTTAGCCTAGTTTTCTCTTTGACGTTGCAGGCAAGCTAAGGCATGTTTGTGTGTGAGAGAGTTGTTTCAATATCATCACTTTGTTTACTCAACAATCTGCCTGTCATTTCATATCCATGTACATATTAATATACCCTCACAGTGGTCTTGTCTATCCATCTCTTCCTCATTCATATTTAAACCCATATTGCTTGCTGTTATCCCCTCACAATGTCAACATCTCTCTGCAGTCAACAATCACTTTACGGTTTGTGCCCCCTTCTCCTTGAATTTACCTCTTGTGCTCTTCACTCTGTATGGATTCAGAAGAGATCTAACTGAGTGGTATCCATAGAGATGGTGAATCTAGGCTCTCAGTTCATTAATATTTCAACGGTTCTATGTTTCCAAAAGAAGCCAGAAAGTTTGGGTTGTTCAAGCAGAGGCAAAAAGAGAGACAGGGAGGAATAGTTCTTGACAGTCAAGGAGAGGTAGAGGTTTGCACGGCTTTACTTTGAGTGATAAGATAAATCACTTTTAACACCAGAATAGCTGGGAATTCTTTTTGATTTGCCTATCAAATATCAGAAATTCAATGTTAAGTTGAAAGTTTCTAGAGATCAAAAGGAAACAGATCTCAATTAAAATAGAAAGTAGGCCCCCGTTTTTATTCATTACAATGTTAGCATTTTAACTTTACTATATATACTTTACTTAGAGTTTCCCATACTAACAACAAACATGTGCTTGTGCTTTTTATAGTTACCTAATCCGATGTAATATTGCAAAAAAACGGTCAATGATTTCTTACGTTATCACATAATCTTCCGGTTTGTGGCAGTCGTGTGTTGCAGGAGAGTAGGAAAAAGTACAGGGTAACTTGGCAAGACGAAGTGACCTATACGTAAGTGACATATTAGATATTACCTGGACGTAACCACCTTTAAAAACAGTGTAAAGACTCTCATTGTACATCGTCACCCTCTTGTATTATCTTAACAAAGATTGGGGATTTACTAGAAATCCTGTCGTGGATACCTGGAAGTTCCCTTCTTTGTGATGCAGTGATTACTGAAATAAATTAGTGTTTGTTACTTGTAATTTAATTATCTATTGGCAGAATGAACTTGCCTGTGTGCGTTGCCGTGGCTGCCAGGTGTCCTCCAGGGTGTAGCTGATGTAGGGCCCGCTGCAGACGGAGCACTCCAGCATGACGGGGCTGGCCATGAGGGGCGATGCGTGGATCCCCCAGGACTGACAACCACCATGGTGGACATCGCACTCTGCTTCCTTCTGTTTTCCTGTGCCCTCACTGTGATGCCGAGCCAGCATCTTCCACTTCCTGACCTATAAGTGAAGATAGGTAAACATGTTTTTGCAGTAGCCCAAAAAATGTAAAACCATATACATCATGAGGAATAAATTATTATAACGTATAATATATGCAGGTCTCCCTTGAAAAAGAGATCTATGATCTCAATGGGACCAATCTGGTTAAATAAAGGTTTGAAATGAAATGAAATGAATAACAGCCTATAATAAAGGGGGCTACTTCTGACTAAAACCCAACATAGCATGCTATTATTGTTTAGGTGGTTTATTAAACTTATTTAACTACCACAGCTAGAGTCAACACCTTCACACTATAAATATCTGAGGGTTGCATTGAGTAAGTTAGTCTGAGTTTTAACAGTAATCTCCTCTTGTGTGACAGCTGCAGTGACACACTCTTCTGAGTATTCATCACAAACACTTCTTCTCAGTCATTAAGCATGGGACAGGCAACACTGACTGAGTACTCATCATGGGCATAAACCCTGATAATACCCTTCAAACACACATACTCACAGGAAAGATCAGGTGCGTGAGAGAAATATAAAATACATAGGACATTGGAAGGTCAAGGTGCACATAGTTCTTGGGGAAACAGAATTGCATAGTTAGAAGTGTCATTGACCCAGAATGGCTGTTATGTAAGGTTAATGGTGTCCTTGGCTCACAGAGCGTACAGGTTCATCGGCTGCGGCCGTTTAAAATGAGTCTTATCAAGGCCTCTATCAGTGGCTCCTGCTCTGCTGGCCTCTATTTTACAACAACTTGGGATAGAGAAATGTGTGTGAGGGTGATTGTGCACGTGGATGTGTGTATAGTATAGTTAAAAACGTGCAACTCTGCAAAATAACTGCAAGCAAACTGCCCGTGTACGAATGGTTGCTCCCTTGACAATAATTGTAGCTCAGTGCTGGAAGGACAGAATGGAACTAAGCAATTACTGATGGTGTCAAACACTATTTAAAACTGTTCTGTCATAACTCTGTATTTGTGAGTTTGTGTGTGTGTGTGTGTGAGCAAGATATACTTGTATTTGTGTGTTCAGTATCATTTTGCCAGGTTGAGAAAATGGTATTAAGTCACAACAATTACGGTACGTCCACACGGCTCTGTCGCGTTGAAGCTTGCCGGTAGGCCTGTCTAGTGCGCGACCAACAACCAATCACATTAATCTCCCGCCCCGGACACACGCGGTTTGATTGGCTAGCGCTTGTACTGGCATATGATTTGATTGGATAGCGCTTCAGTCGACGCTTGAAAAGTTGAACTTTTCTCAACTTTCGAAGCGAGCAACGGAGGCAAAGTGACGCGACGGAACCAAAATGCAGTTCGGCAAAGCTTGACGTCACCCCATTCAAAGTGAATGGGAAGCGTCTCCGTTGAAGCACGCGACGGAGCCGTGTGGACGTACCATTAGACCAACTATTACATTCTAAATGCAGAAGTTTAATTTAGTTTGGAAAAGTTGTTGTTTACTCAAAAGATACACTTCAGCAAGTGGTCGGTTAGCTCAGCCTAGCTTGTCTTGGCTTAGCTTAGCCTAGTTTAGCTTAGCACAAACAGGAAGAAATAGCTAGCCAGGCTCTTATAGGTTAACAGATTCTGCCTACCAACACTAAACTCATTTATTTAAATGTCTTATCTTGTTCTTTGTTTAATCTGTATACATGTTATACAATTTAAACATTTTCTTGGCTCCTAGCAGTTACCTTCCAACCACAGGAGACTCATTTTTGTGTGCATTGGAATGAACAAGATATAACGTGTTATTAGTTAGCAACCTACAGTATGCACTATATTCTTTTTACCTTCAGCAAGAAACAGGCATATGTTGGATTTTGTTTCCACACATTTTTCATTATTTTTCATTTATGTGGCAGTATTTTTTAGATCTTGCTTTTTAATTTATATCTGAATAATGAGGTAAGGAATTACCTCAAATATAGCCTTTTTGTATGCAAATATTAAATACATGGGTATAAGATTTTTATTTTTCAAATAAAAGTTATACATGTGAAGGATGTCTGGAATGCAGTTATTTCTTTGTGGGTCATACACATTGTATCCCTGGGCAACATTTTATCAGAGTTATGTACAGACTAATAAACTGCTCTTTATTAGGCTAAGCTGAAACTGTTTATAATGCAGATTATCTTAAATGTATAGCCTCTTAGTGAACCTTGTTCCAGAGAAAGTATACATGCATTCCTTCAGTGGGTAAGAAAATATGTGCACAGGAAATATAACACACACACAGTTATGCATGCCATCTCCAGATTCCCCTTCCTCTTAACCCCGTTGCCTGCCCTTTGACCTGGGCTTGTGCTGCAACCATTTAAAGGGTCCTTCTATTAGTAAGGTTGCATATGCCTGTCCTAGAGATCTGTCCTTTAACCTCATAAACTCATGATGTACTAAGGTCCAGGGATACCAAGGCCAACATGTACACATCTGTGACAAAGTCCATAAATAAAAAAATAAAAACATGATGTCATCAGTCATTAAGTGTTCTTTCCCGGTGTTCAAATGTTTTTGTTAAACAACAATGTATGTAACCCTTAAGATTTGCCTCATAGATCTAGAGGTAAAATGAAGTAGATAAGGACAGTGTTTATAGTAGTTTTATTAGCCAGCCTATGGCCCTATTTCCTGGTAACCCCATTTTTGCCTTTTTTTTTTGTCCTCATCTCCCTTTCTGTCCTCTACCAGCTCCCCTTGGTGTGTTACTCCACCTCTAACAAGCTGTGTGGCATCCTATATGTCTGAGCATCAAAGAGTAATGAAATGAGGGAAAGGCGAGAAAGCGTTGGTGTGGAGAATCAAAAAGTAGATTAAGGGAATATGAGACAAAGAAAAATATGTTTGAAAGACAAAAAGATAAACAAAGAAAATGAGAGTGTGAGATAGTCTTACATAAACTGTCCCATTCCCTGTCACAGATAAGACTTGCTCATTACCACCAAGGTCACTGCTCTTTCTTCTCCCCTTGTCTTCTGTTCCTATCACAAACACACATTTTTTTTTTAAATACTGAGGGAGCGGGGTAGTCATATCCAAACGAGTACAGAGAGAAAGATGTTTCATGCAGTCCAAATGGAATTTAAATGCAGCTACAGCATGTCCCGTGGGAGATTAAGTCTCACAAATACTGTTCAGAGCCAGAGAGAGAGAGAGTGGACCTGAAATAAGAGAGTGAGTATCTGAGTAACAAGACAGCAGGATGCAGAGAACTGTAATGTTATTGTTAGGAATGGGAACACACCAAGAGATACGTCTGGGATTTCAATATTGAGACTTTGAACTTAAGCTGCTTTGGGGCCATTTTATCATTATCTGCGGTCATATTTGGACTCTTTTCAGTATTACATCCTGAGCAATCCTGACGTCTCTGATCCTAGGACTTACTGGCAAGCTTTACTATTCATAGTCATTCAGTATGCCTAAATCCCTGATGCTAAATGTGTCTTTTTGTCTCAAGTCTCTACTCCTGTCTTACTGAGATAGTTACATATTTCCCATTGCATGAGCACAGTTGAACTAAATTGGCCAAATGGGAAAACCATGGAATACTAAATTCAAAACACTCATTTGATCTGATTTAAGGTAACTACCTAATTTGACTAAAGCGACTGGATGCCAACTTCCTCTTGAATAGTACTATTGGATAATCATTTAACATACACATTAACAAAATGAGTGTACAGCCATGCTAGCAACTATGAGCAGCTTAAGCACAGCAATGCTTTGAGCTAAATGTTAACGCATAGCAGGCAAGCTATAGGCTATAACATGCTATATTTGCTATGTTCAACATCTTAACTTAGTGTTCAGGCCTTACCATGATAACATTAGCACATTTGCTAAAGTTTGACTGAGGATTTTAAGTGCCAGTTGAAAGTGAATAGGATTAATCTTCTGAGGAACATGAATGTCCGTACAAAATGCCAAAGCAATTCAATAGTAGCTGAGATATTTCTGTCCGGAGTGGTGGAGCAACAAAACAACACAAGGTCCCAAAGCATGTGTCTATACTTCTGCGATTGCTTATTAGTGCTAACTGTACAACAAATTGGATTTTGTTCATGGATCTTAAAGATTTAGCACCACAAAACCTAAATGAAGACTCATGGTCAACCTGAACTGGAAATGGAAAAACAGTAAGATAAGTCTGATCCCTTTTCAGCTCACAACAATGAAGAATGAAGTAACAGAGCACAACAACAGTTGCTTGTTGTGCTCTAGTGTGTCATGAGTGAGCATATTGTCAATGCTGAAGCAGATCAGGTCAACTCAAAGCTTAGTTGTCAAGTGTGAGCCATAAGCCCCTATAAACCTCATTGCACTAAGCAGTTTCAATAGAGCGGAGTGTGTGGATGCAAGAAAAAAAAGTCTCACTGCTTCGTCAGGGTGCTGCTGAGCCTCTGTGGCGCAGCATTTTCTTGGCGTTAGCTCTGGAACATCAAGATGCAAAATGGGATTATCCAGGTTCCCAGGGTAGATTAGAACAAGAATAATGTCTAAATTCCCTCACAATGAGATTCAGAAAAAAGGAAGCTACCTATTTTTCTTGTTGGGCAATGTCAGTGTAGAGGGAGGGGAGAATATGTTCCGTTCTTACAAGTCTTGTGATCATTAAGGTAACTGATTATACATTACATATATCCTGCAACATAGTCAATTTGAAATCAGCTAATATATCCAGCCACCAGTCATTTTAGTTTGTCCATTAAATCCCTTTATGCAAAAGTCTGAAACCCTTAAAGAATTGTTGAATATAAAGTCACTTCCTCACAACTACTTCCCTTGCATTTTACTACAGAATATGGAGTCATGCAGATGTAGATATCACTCTCTACATGTACCGAATGCCATTTTATCTGTATCAAACCAAACACAGATTATCAGGCTGGCTGCCTTACTTTTCCTTTCCAGCTCGCCTCTATCTTGTTATAGCTGTGTTTGTGTAAACACAACAAAGCTAATTCACATATCCCCCTGCGTCACGACAAATCCAGGAAACCACAGCCAAGGTATGAATTCCTTCTGTATTCATCTCTTTTTCGGGGGGTGTGTATAATGCTGCAGTAGCAATGGAAACAATTGCATAGTGCCATTTTAGGTTGTATATATACTGTACATCCACTGTGAGCATAGAATAAATCAAGCAAGAAAAGGCAATTTATTACTCTAACCACATTCTTCCACTGCCAGAGCACTTGGCTTTGGGACAGCAGAATAGCAAAAAGGATGAGCAGTTTTCCATTGCTAAGTGAATGCTAAACAGTGGTATCTTAGAACTGCTTTCCAGACCCTGGGAGAGTTCCCTCATTGAAATGCTGCTTGAATATCATTAAATCAGGGGAGAGAAAAAGATGACAATAGCAAAGGCAATGGATGATGAAAGATCAAGTTTGTAAACAATACAGGGCATTATTTTGCTGTTATAGATGCAGGCAGAGGCAAGGTATTCACCTGGGAGCCAGCTGACTCCTTCAGGTGTTGCCAGGAGGAGAAGAAGGAGATGGATGTTTTCCAAACTGATACGAACTGGCTTTATTCCAACGCTAAGCACTTTTCCAGTTTCATTACTAAGAACAGGGTTTGAAAAACTCAGGAGGTTCGGATTTATATGGAGTGAATGTGAATATGTGCTGAGGTCTTTAACAAAGAGAAAATAAAAGTTTTGAGTCAATTATTATTATTTATTATTTAATCGTTTATTAGGCAGGGACAATGCACAGTAATGAACACTTAAAACATTAAAATGTGTCAAGCGTGACAGTGCCAGATTTAGCTTTGAGCTAATTTCCATCCGCAGTCCCTCACATAAAATATTTAAGAAGATTACATTTTACAAACATCGCAAAAACAAAATACATGATATGCAAAAAGTGCAAAAGAGCAAGAGCAGCATACACAAGTATTTATGACATGGTAATACAATACAGCAGCAACGACATATAAAGTGCAAGAGAAGATACAAGAGCTACATAAAGTGCAAGAGAAGATACCCCTGTATTAAAGTGCATTTGATTACACGGATGTTTGTTTCTCAACCATTCTTTGAGTTGACCTTTGAAGCTATTGAGAGTGGGACAATCCCGTATCTCAGTTGGGAGGCTATTCCAGAGTGAGCTGCCTTTAATGGAAAGGACATTTTGTACAAAAGTAGTCCGTCTATATGGTGGACTTCACAGTCTCCTCTGGTTTCTGACCTAGTGCAGCGTCCAGTGTGTTTTTTGTGGATGAATTCCCCTAAGGGAGGGGGAGCCAGTCCATGTAAACATTTACAAATAAAGCACATACTTTTAAAAGACTTAAAATTATCAAAGCTCAAGACATTTTGTTTTTCAAGGATGGTACAGTGGTGGTATGAATTTGGCTTTCTGTCAAACACCTTGATAGCTCTCTTGTACAGCTGTTCTATTGGTTTAAGGTTTGTGGCACAAGCAAACGACCAGTTTGTAAAACAGTATTCAATGTGGGATAGAATCATACAGTGGAGGTATGACTTTGCAGCATTGACAGTTAAGAAGGGACTAATTTGTTTAAAATGTTGCAAGTTGAATTTAATACTATTGGATACTTTCTTGATATGTTTCTTAAAAGTCAAGTTCGAGTCCATTATGACTCCAAGATACTTGAAGTGGGGGACTAGTTCTATTTCTGCTCCGTTTAAAAACACGTTGGATCCTTCGATTTTGACTGGTCATTTACTGAACATCATGCATACTGTTTTTTTACGTTTAACTGTAAGCAAATGTTGTTCAGCCAGTGTTGAACCTTGTCCAAAGCGTTAGAGAGACAAGATGAGATAATTTCAGTGTTTTTCCCATGTACAAAGATGACCGCATCATCGGCACATTCAACTCAGGACATACATTAGGCAAGTCATTAATGTACAGTGAAAAAAGTAACGGTCCAAGAATGGAACCTTGTGGAACCCCAACAGGGTTGACAAGGTAGGGGGATTTGGCACCGTTGACCAAAACACACTGTTTTCTGTTCGATAAGTAAGACTTAAACCAATGTATTGAAACTGCCGAAAAGTTGAAATGAGTGAGCTTTGTAAGGAGCACTTGGTGGTCAACAGTGTCAAAAGCCTTACTGAGATCAAGGAAGACAGCACCTACATATAGGCTCGTGTCCAACATACATTTAACCTTTTCCACAAAGACACAGTTAGCTGCCTCAGTGGAGTGGTGAGCACGAAAACCAAACTGCATTGGGTGGAGTGGAGCAAAACCTTTGTATAAATGTTTGGTGATTAGTTTTGACACCCATTTCTCAGCTATCTTAGAGACAGGGATTTCAAGCTCTGCCTTAATAGTTGGTCTCTAGATTTCATTAAATTCCTGCATTGTAGATTCAGCCAGGGAAGATGATGTTCCTTCCTATCCCTAAGGCACCCTATTCTTGAGAAGGAAGACATTGTATCATTAATTTTAGATATAAACAGATGACTGTTTTCACCAATGTCTTCAGAGGACAGAGTGTCCCCCCAATCAATTATGTTCACTGCATCCATAAAACGTTGTTGCAGATTTTTGGGGATGAAGCGTGAACCGAAGGCAGGGGTTTTAGGTGTGGCCATGAACCTTTTTTTTTGTGAGTTTCCTGGTAAAAAGAACAAGATTATGGTCAGAAAGACCAGTCAGGAAGTTGTAGGTTTTAACTATTCTGTCAGCTTTGTTAGTAAATAATAAATCTATCATAGTCTTGGAGGTTTTGGTTATTCTAGTCGGTTGATCCATTAGTTGTATTAAGTTGTGTTTATCCGTGATCCGTTTTAAGCTTTTTCTATTTTGTTTATCATTCCAGTTTATGTTAAAGTCTCTTAGAATAATTAGCTCTTTGTTGGAGTCACAGGAATTCAGCATGAGTTTTACCTGATCATAGAAATCCACCTTAGCGGTGGGTTGTCGATATAGGCAAATCATGGTAAGGGACATTTCCTCAGATAGTGTGATTTCCACACCAACACAATCAAACTCAATATTAGCTGGGAGTGCAATCTCCCTACAAGTTATGGTATTCCTCACATAAAGCACACCCCCTCCTTTTCCCTTCAGTCTCTCCTTCCTAAACACATTATATCCTGACATAGATACAAGAGTGGATGGTGACGACTGTTTTAGCCAAGATTCCGATATTCCCAAACAGTCAATATTGGACTCAAGGAGGAGATGTTCTAGCTGTTCATGTTTATTACAGATGCTGCGGAAATTGAAATGTCCACTGAATAGTCCCTTCGGTTTGCACCGAGGATCCCACACTATTTTTGCTTGATTCACTGTTTGAAACATTTTTGTGTAACGGTGTTTTTTAAATACCAGATTTCTAGGCTTTACCTCCGTGCCGTTGTTGACAGTGGAGCAGTCAAAGCTAGCTGTTGGTTTGTGGTTCTCTGTCGATAGGCTGCTAGCCATCGGCGCGGACCCACCAACCCAGTCTCACGGCATTTCGTGTTATAGTCACGAAATTAATTTAATCTATTGATTCGTGTTCACCAACACGAGTTTTGCATTTTTTTCGTGTCACACAGAACGATTTTAAAAGCAATGTATTTCTATTGGTAGTATGTTTCGTGCCTGCACCACGTCTTTTTGTCCGGTCGGGTCTTGGAAGACCGGAAGCTGTGTGGTTCATAAAAACATTTTCTTACTCAATATCTTACCCTAAGCCTAACCCTATCCCTTTTATTTTAAATTGTATAATGTACGTTTTTTTGCCGTCCGCGAGGAAAATAAATGGGTCAAAGAGCCTCAGAATACTGAAATCTGTATTTTTAAAATCTTTTTTTCCTTCTAATTTGTTATTATTACATTTAAAAAAATGTCGAAATCGTGTTGGTGAACACGAATCAATAAATGAATTTCGTGTCTATAACACGAAATGCCGTGAGACTGTGTTGGACCCACAGTCCTCCGGCAGAGCTAGCTATTCAGCTAGCCGGCCTCGTCTGAAGCCAGCCGGTGATGCATGGTTCTCCACTGCTGTGTTTTTAGCCCTCTGTGCGGGCCCCCAGTCCTCCGATGGTGTGGATGTTGGTCCTGCTCCTGCTGCTAGGGCAGCAGCCGTCAGCGCGAGACCACAGAGACCCGCCGGCAGAGCTAGCTGTTCAGCTAGCCGAACAACTACAAACAGAGGTTGAACAAGAGGCATTTCTCTCTGGTATTGGTACACTCTGCATGACAAGACTTCCACTTCAATTAGGATTTTCAACCCCAGTTCCAAATATAATTGGACCAAGTGAGTTGTACATTTTAATTTCCGCTTATTCCCAAATCAAAGCTAACAAACACTATTGATGGCAAATTCAACTAAAGCTGGAATTCAAATGAGGTTTGCAGTAAGGTCACCATTTAGGCAAGTGATAAGTAATTGTCAGTGTCAGACACAGGGAAGAGAGTTCATTGGTTCACATGGGCTCTGTCCTCGGTCCCCTCCTCTTCTCTCTGTACACAAACTCGCTCGGATCTGTCATTAGCCCGCATGGTTTTCATTGCTACGCTGACGACACTCAATTCATTTAGTCTTTTCCCCGTTCTGAAACCCAGGTTGTCGCACGCATCTCTGCTTGTCTAGCATACATCTCTCAGTGGATGTCTGCTCACCACCTCAAGATCAGCCTTGACTAGACTGAACTGCTTTTTCTTCCGGGAAAAGATTGTCCCACTCTTGACCTAACAATCAACATCGGCTCCTCTGTTGTTTCCCCGACTCAGACTGCAAGGAATCTGGGTGTGACCCTAGATAACAAACTGTCCTTCACTGCAAACATCGCTGCTACAACCCGCTGCTGCAGATACACTATTTACAACATCAGGAGGATACGTCCCCTCCTGACCCAGAAAGCGACGCAGCTTCTGGTCCAGGCTCTCGTCATCTCACGCCTAGACTACTGCAACTCCCTCCTGGCTGGTGTACCTGCATGTGCCATCCGACCTCTGCAGCTCATCCAGAATGCAGCAGCTCGTCTGGTCTTCAACCTTCCTAGATTCTCCCACACCACACCGCTCCTCCGCTCACTTCACTGGCTTCCAGTAACTGCTAGAATCCACTTCAAGACACTGGTACTTGCGTACCATGCTGTGAATGGTTCTGGCCCTTCCTACATCCAGGACATGGTTAAACAACCCAGTCTCACGGCATTTCGTGTTATTAGTCACGAAATTATTTAATCTATTGATTCGTGTTCACCAACACGATTTTCACATTTTTTTCGTGTCACACAGAACGATTTTAAATGCAATGTATTTCTATTGGTAGTATGTTTCGTGCCTGCAACACGTCTTTTTGTCCGGTCGGGTGTTGGAAGACCAGAAGCTGTGTGGTTCATAAAAACATGTTCTTACTCAATATCTTACCCTAAGCCTAACCCTATCCCTTTTATTTTAAATTGTATAATGTCTGAGTTTTTTTGCCGTCAGTGAGGAAAAGAAATGGCTCAGAGCCTCAGAATACTGAAATCTGTATTTTATGTCATCTTTTTTTCCTTCTAATTTGTTATTATTTGGTGCAGGCACGAAACATACTACCAATATAAATACATTGCTTCTAAAATCGTTCTGTGTCAGAATACTTAAATCTGTATTTTTTTAAATGTCTTTTTCCTTCTAATTTGTTATTATTTACATTGCTTTTAAAATCGTTCTGTGTGACACGAAAAAAATGGCGAAATCGTGTTGGTGAACACAAATCAATAGATGAATTTCGTGACTATAACACGAAATGCCGTGAGACTGTGTTGGGTTAAACCATACACCCCAGCACGTGCACTCCGCTCTGCATCAGCCAAACGGCTCGCTGCACCCTCACTGCGAGGGGGACCCAAGTTCCCATCAGCAAAAACACGTCGGTTTGCTATCCTGGCTCCAAAATGGTGGAATGAGCTCCCCATTGACATCAGGACAGCAGAAAGCTTACACATCTTCCGGCGCAGACTGAAAACTCTTCTCTTTCGACTTCACTTCGAGCAATAAAATGAAAAACAAAAAACAGAACAAAATAAAATGCACTTATATACTAACAAAGCACTTACATACTAACAAAGCACTTATATACTAACAAAGGACTGGCTTATTATCTAAAGCCAGTTGAGTAGCACTTAAAATGGTTTGGCTCTATGAAATCTAATGTACTTATATGATTCTGTTTTCTTCAAGTTTGTATCTTCTTGGTCGAATGCACTTATTGTAAGTCACTTTGGATAAAAGCGTCAGCTAAATGAAATGTAATGTAATGTGCAACTAGTGATCCACAACAACAGTCCTGCAATAAACCAGACTGTGTCAGAGTCTATAGTCCTGTTGTACACCGCAGTTTGTGGTGTTATTGGATTTCATAATATATTGACCTAAATATTGACGAAAAACCTGCCAACAGATCAAGATTTTCCATCAAGAGTTCACACTTTAAGTTTAAACAGCTGCTGGAGATGGCTGCAATCCAGAGTCTGTTCCCTCGACTCAGAAACCGTCAGAGTAGCAGTGAAGCAGTGGGATCTTCTAATTTGACCCTTATGTCATTCACCATTGGCTCCAAGTGATCTACTGCCCCTCATTATCCACAAGTAAGGCAGTTTACAGATGCAACTACATCAAGATCTAAAGTCCAGAGTTCAGAGAAACATATTCTCACATTAGAAAAACACGTGCACCATAAAAATGGCAAATCTTTCCCAAGAAGACAACCCATATGTGGGCCAAAGGTGATGGCCTCTCAAATCCCTATGGTTATGTGATTAGGCACTTGAGTTGACTTTTGCACTTTGCATCCCAGTCTTACTCGACAGGATCTTTGAATGAATTAAGTCCACCATCAAATGCTATGTTGCATTAGCATTCTTCTAACAGAGCCTAACCTGCAGGGCCTTGTCACTGCTGAGGGAGAACAAGTGATTCGTCGCAGGTCGTCTCCCTCTGTTTTGTCACTGCTGAGAACTCACTGGTAAATCCAGCCAGCATGAGAACCATGCTCTTAATAACGTCAGAGCTGGGACTTTTTTTTTAACAGTGAGGAGTATTACCAAGCTTTTAGTTCCAGCTGACTCTAACAAAAAATAAACAACATGAGCTTACCTCACAGACAAATGAGTTTTCTAGAATTTAATATGCAGTTTTTCACCTTTTACTTTGGGCTGAGATCTAATCAATACATCTGACAACATCTCTCAGGGAGTGGATAAAAATGACTGTTCTTCTTGGACATGCTTGGCTTCTCTCATCTTCTTGGATTTCTTAACAACCCTTACCCTCCGAGACCGTCTTCGTCTTTGACTTTCTGCCTTTGTTGCTCTTTTTCCTTAGCTTATGCATGAATGATTTTTGGACAGTAACCTTTCTGGCTAAAGTTGGTGTTGGTGTTAAAACACTGACTCATTAACAACACGCCAGATCCATTCCCAGAAAATGCCATGGCATGACATAAGCAACTTAGGTAGTGGCTATGTTGATAAAACATGCTTGTATGTCAATAGTGGAAATGCTTCATTTGCATCAGCTTTGTGTGTGTGTGTGTGTGTGTGTGTGTGTGTGTGTGTGTGTGTGTGTGTGTGTGTGTGTGTGTGTGTGTGTGTGTGTGTGTGTGTGTGTGTGTGTGTGTGTGTGTGTGTGTGCGCCTGTGTGTGTGTGCTGTGTGTGTGTGCCTGTGTGTGTGTGCCTGTGTGTGTGCCTGTGTGTGTGCCTGTGTGTACTATCTGACAGTGTGTTGGTGTTACAGCACAGTACAGGACGTCCTTATCAGGAGAGTTTATATGCCTTTGATTTCTAGTCATGCTCAGGCAGTGGGGCAGATGCTCTGACCTCATCTTCTGTCTTCCAATAAAACTGTCCTCCCAGCTTCTCTTATTATTCTCTCTCTATATCACTTTTTTTTAAATGTGTTTTTATCTCTCCCTTCCCTTCCACCAATTGCTCAACTTTTCTCATCTTCCCTATGCAGCCTCTATTGTTAACCTTTTTTGATTGTAATTCCCTACTCACCTTACCTTCTACTTACAGTAAACCTCCACTCCTGTCCTGCATCATGTTCTCCGCAGTTATTACTCGATGGAAAAAAAGCAGGCACCATAAACTTAGCACACTGATTTCATAATATAATAAGATCAGCGCCATAAAGTTGGTCTATTTATAGCTTTATATCAAAAGCAGGGGTAACAGTTCCAAAGATTTTGCTAACATTGAGTGTAATGCAGAAAAGCTAATGTTGAGCATTTGGTGTTTAACAATACAGAATACTTAAAGCAACAGCATAAAAAGTAAAGTATAAAGACCATGACAAATGTCCTCTGAGCTTTCCCTTCTGTCTCTGCACACTCAACAGTAAGCTGACAGTGTCTGTCAACACCTCGTCCTTTTCATCTCCTCCTCCTCGAAAATGAGACAGCAGCCTCTCGGCGTCACCACCCAACTTTCTTAAATATGTTTCTGCGACACTCGTTAGACAGCGACTGATACGGTTCACTTTGATGGGCTGACAAATTTCATAGTGAAGCTTTGCTCATTTGCATTTGAGTCGGGCCGTGGGTGGCCTCCCCGAGCACGAAGTGGCGCCTTCGGAATAAGTGGGGGAATGTTTCTGTTACTGTTCCATTTTGTGGAACAAGTGTCACGCTCTGCTAGTGTTTGGCAAGTCAACTTCGAGGGTTGTGACATGTTTGCACAGAGGTTCCTGAGATATGGTGTGTGGCGTGGGAAACAGTACAGAACATGGCGTGTGTGCGATACGTTTTGTCATAGAATACTTGGTATGACACACAGATTAAAATACAGGAAGAGAGTCGATATTTGGGTTGTGTCTCTCTACAGTAAATGTGTGTTGTAGTTTTAAAGGTCCCCTATTATGCAAAATCCACTTGTTCATGTCTTTTCTACATCAACATGTGTCCCCTCTGCGTAAAGAGATTCTGAAAGTTTCAGGAAAAAAGATTTGCTCACTTTTTGTCCTGATCCATTTATATAAAAAGTAAAACCTGAGCTGAACAGATTTTGGCCACTTTATGATGTCATAACAATTTTTTTAACCATTAGCCAATAACCAACCAAGGTAACACCCCCCCCCACACCTTATCACCTGAATCTCCTCCTAGAGCACCATTGTGTTCTTTTTAACCAAATATCTCTCAGAGGGGCGTGGGGAGTGGCTCCTTATTTTCATCTAAAGACAGAGAATCAGCACTTTTGAAACAGGGCTGAAACAAAGGGGTTTATGGGATGCTGCAATGCATGATCTGTTTGGTATTTCGAGCCAGTCATGTTTGTATATAACGGAGACCTATAATATATTGATGAAAAACAGTATAATAGGGGACCTTTAAAGTGTATTTTTGCTGAAACTTAAATGAGAACATAGATACCACTCTTGTTTTCATGCTAATTATGAAACATCCCTAGCCTACAGATATGAGCGTGGTGTTGACCTATCAAACATATCCCGAGTAAGCCTGACCATATTTGGAGTAAAATGGGAGGAAGTATGAAGGTAGATTTTTTTGGCTTAAAGTAACACTAATTGAGTCATGATCACAACACCGCACACTAGTAGCTGCTATAGGTCACTCCTGTATAACTCCACACTCCTGGATTGACTTCACACACACTCTGCAGTGAAAGCTAGCTATGACTCACCATGGAGCCCCCCCCCCCCCTGTCTTCTCCCACCTCGCTTCAACACCCATCAATTCCACACACACACACACACACACACACACACACACACACACACACACACACACACACACACACACACACACACACACACACACACACACACACACACACACACACACACACACACACACACACACACACACACACACACACACACACACACACACACATTTGTTATCTCCAGTGAGACATTAGTGACAGATCTATCGGTGGTGAGGGCAAGAGGTGAAATTGATGGAGGGATAGAGAACTGCCTGGAAGAAAACCAGAGCAACTTTAAACTAAATGTGGGGGAAAAAACTAAGCTATAGGGCTGCAGGAAAGAGAACAGTGTGATGGACAATAATGAGGCGCGGTTTTATATTCTAACATGATTCAGTGTTGTTTCTCAGCACACACACACATGCAAACACACACAGTACACAGTGTGGCTTTGTCCTGCTGGGACAGTGATGACTCATTCTCTCCTGTTGCCCATTGGACTGGAGAAAAACACGCGCACGAACGCACGCACGCACACACGCATGCACGTACGTACGTACGCACGCACGCACGTACGTACGTACGCACGCACGCACGCACGCACGTTTGTTTGGGCAAGGCGTTTGTTGTGTGTGTGTGTGTGTGTGTGTGTGTGTGTGTGTGTGTGTGTGTGTGTGTGTGTGTGTGTGTGTGTGTGTGTGTATTTTTTTCCTGACACATTTTAGTATTCTCTGCTGAATACATGCAACATGCTCTAATTTCATAAACACCAGCCCGCGAGCAGTAGAAAACAACAACAGGGGGATTTTTGAAAAACGCCCCTGTCTTCTTAGTGTTTATATTACATAACGACACTCACGGTAGAGCTTAAAGTGAGAACAAAGACAAACACAACAATGTCTAGAGTCCTGTTAGAACCTAATTGGCTTCGTTGGCTTCTTTTAATGAATGCTAATGGGCGAACAGAGAGAGATCTGTAAAATAACTGTTAGTTATAGTTGCACCTGCAGCCAGAGGACATAAGTAGTGAGAGGATGGCGGGAGGAACTTTTCCAATGTATTCTGTATGACACACATTATGATATAGGATAGACAATGTTGTTATAATCAATAGAAATGGTGACCAAGCTAGGAAAAGACTCTAACTTTATCTGTCGTGGCTTCCTTACTTACTTTTCTATCAAGCCACTAGATGCCTTAAACAGACATTTCTAACTTGTTTTTCTTTCCTTTATATTTGTGTTACTTACAGTTGATGACTTGCTTGGCCTCCAATGGTTTGGATAATATTATGCAATGGGTTTGCTCAAAATAAAATAACAAACTTTTACACATGCAACAAAGAAAAGAGGCCTTTACAATAGTCAAAACAAAGAGGCAAAACTCAAATAAAAATAACAAACAACTTAGGTATTCTTTCTTGCTTTCTTTCTTTCTTTGTTAAGGCTTGTATAACTTGATAACTTAAAGGGTAATTGAACGGTTAAAAACTGCTCCTCGACGGAGTCTTTCTAACATCTCTGTCACCTTGGAGGAGGCGCCATGGGAATTGTAGTCTTTTATACTCTGGTTGACTACAGACGTCACGATTAGGTGGCCTTTCTTATATAAACAAAATACTGGCTCTAACATTATCCTTTAAAGAAGACTGAGCATTCATTTCTGAAGGTGACGGGTAACATTGTGTGTCAGGGTGCAGTGTTACCGAATGACTGACTGATTCGTTCCTTGACGCACACACTCCCCCCCCACTCTCTGTATTTGTTTTTCCCTTTACCTTGCAGCCCTTGCTCTTGTCATGGCCGCTGGTGTGTCCGCTGGCAGGGCATGGTGAGCACGGATCCTGGTGGTAGTACTGTCCGCCCTGCAGACCCCCGTAGTGACAGCAGCCATAAGGCGAGGGGAAGTGTGTGTACCACAGGTCGTCTGCCAGAGGACACTTTGGACAGGAGTGAAGGTGGCTTTTCCCCTGGGCCTTCTCCACGCTCACCTTGGGGTTCCGCATCCATCTCCGTACCTGCGCAGAAGAGAAGCGATCGGGCCAAAAGCATAAAGTAAAGGGAGACGATACAGGTGAAAAGAGTACATTATTTAATTAAAGATATCACCCAAAAAATTCTGCAGTTGATAACTAACATCAACACAATAAAATGTTGTGTCACAAGTGGAACGTTTTCTTTAAATATGCAAATGAGGCATTATCGAATTGTCACAAATACAAAATGTTAGAAAATAAACACCTTAACACCCTAAACATCGACTCATTGAAAGAAGAAGAACACACACACACACACACACACACACACACACACACACACACACACACACACACACACACACACACACACACACACACACACACACACACACACACACACACACACACACACACACACACACACACACACACACACACACACACACACACACACACACACACACACACACACACACACACACACACACACACCCTTTGTAATGATTACTTCTCTGCTTTTCCACACATTGAACACATGATGCAGAAATCAAACACACATTTAATTACATGCATGTCAACACCTGTTGCATGCAATAACAACGCTGATGGTCCCCACGTAAATGATGAAAGACGACTTCTGTCTTGTCTAACTTTCTCCAAAATGTATGCCTTCAACTTGTTATAGGCAACATTTCAGAGAGAATGTAATCCACATGTGGCTATTATGATGATTTACTGCTACGTTAAATCCTAATATATCCTGTCACTGACAGATGGTCCTTTTATGCAGCCATACGGTAAAAACACTAAATCAGAAATGATGTAATAAGGTGAGATCTCACTCATATTGGTGTGTACTACAATACAAGTAAATTGCATACACACATCCCTCCTGCAGTGACTAAGACTTCCCAAAACAGCACTAACTGTCACTAATCGTAATATCTGTTATTGGTGGGTGTGTTTAGTTTAAAGGAACATAGAGGAGAGGTGGTGAAAGTAAAGAGATAACAACACAAGGGACAAATTGGAGAGTCCGGGAAATACAAGCAGCATTTTCATTAAAAAACGTTGTGAGATCTTGTCCTGCTGCGTGAACTGAACATTTAGCAAACACACACCACGGGGGCAGTAGCCTAAGTCCAGACAGCTGTGACACACACACACACAAACACATTTACACATACACACTATGAATGAATGCTTAAGTCAAAGGGCAGCCAGACAGCACGTCAAGGCATGTTGAGTCTAAAGGAAAACAGAGGTCCAGGAGGTCAACACAAAAACAAACTAGGTGTTATATATAGATGACAGACACCTAAAATAAGAACATTGACAAACGTTTCTTCACACCGAATATGAACTTGGGATTGATGTTACATCCAATTAGAGTGTTCTTTCCCTTGTTATTCCTTAAGAGATTCAAACCAGAGTTAGAAATGTTTTGGCATTTTCCGCAAGAATCAAACAGTGCACTGTCATATCTCTTGTTTAACATGTCATGCTGACCATGAAAATGATGAGACATGTCATCTGAAGAATAACACTCATTCAACCTCACACACGGAGGTGCTGACAGCTGCAGGGAGATGTTTTCTAGGTTTTTTCTACTTTAAAATGCATTATGTATATATACATATATATGTCTATATGTTAAACTCTTCATATCTGAAAAGCAGCTTGACGCAACTTCAGGGAAATGTTGCATTTCAAAACTCCTAATGTTGCCCAAAAAAGCATGTATAATCAATATGTGTCTGTACACACACATGTGTTGTGTACAGTCTGAGTTCACAGACCAAAACACACAAACACAGCCATTGATGTTATATTTCCTTCCATAATTTCCCTTACTCACCGGTATGATACAGTGTTCTGTCTGGCCTGCTCTTCCAATTATGTAATTAGTCTTATTTAGACACAAACAGAGAGAGAAATTAACCATCTACTGCATGAATTCCCATTTGGGACAGAAACATATCTGGAAGCTTCTGTTGTTCTCACAGAAACAGGCCCTAATTTACCATGGATAGATGTACAGATAGATAGATCCTCAGGCTCCTCATTACCAATTCATATTTATTTTTATTTTTTGCAGATCCCTGTGCCTGTGGGAGTGCATGTGTGTTTGTGTGTGGGTGTTAACACAACACAATCTGCCCATATTAACCGGCCGAGGCATCAGGGATCCACACCATACTGTACGCCATCTGAGACCAACACACACTTTGGAAAACCCTACAGCGAGCAAGAACACACGGCAGGAACACAGCCAGATCTAAATCCGCCCACCAACTATAAACCAAGTGCTATTTATCAAGTGTGAATTATAGTTGATTGTACCCAATTAGTTGTTTCTCTGGCACATATTCTCTCCCTAAGGCTGAAAATGTGTTAACTTGAACATCTTGTGCAATAAACCCTTACTTTATTATCTGATTTATTATATAACACTGTTTTGGTAATGGAAACATGAATGTGATGCCATATTCCCAAAGCAACAAATTGATAATTGAGTAAATGCATCAATCTTCCTCTCCTCCACAGGCTGGAAGTAATGTTAGTCATTTCATTCCCATCTTACCCCCCCCCCCACACACCCATGCTTTTGATCTCATGTAAATGAGCTGCAAATTATTCAAAATTGAGGCAGCAGAAGTTGAACTGCTTGAAGCTTGGCGTGCTTTGAATGATTGTTACAGCAATGGACCTTGAGACAAACGTCATCGGATACTGTGTCCAACACACTCCTGATAATGTCCACTCGTTTGGCATTCATTCACATTTCAGTTATCAGCAATACTTATATAACAATTAACTATAAAAACAATGGGCATCCAGTTGCGTCATTTCTCTTTTGTTGCTGTTTTACTTATCTAATCTATATTCAATGTTTTTTTATTTAATGTTAGAAGCATTGGGCACAAGGATTGTCAGCGTGCCACTAACATGAATATTTAAATAGGTGCTCTTTCTGTTTATGGTTGGAACTAATGGTTGTTTTAATTACTTCCTCTAGTAATCATTGGACATCAAACAGTCCGAAACCCAATTACATAACATTTACAATCATCGAGAACTAAAACTTTATCTGATTAATGCATTTATTTATTTAAGCACAGGACAATCTACTTCCTTATACAGCATATTTAGCAAAGGATTAGCGAGTTTTAATAAATGGCTTTGAATCAACAAACTGTACTTTTGCTTTTAACCAGCTCTTTCTCATACATAGATACGTATGAAAAAACACAATAAGCTGCTATTTAAGTGCACTTAAAAGATACAACATACTGTAAGTCAAACAGCCGAAAAATAAAGAAGCACATCAGAAAAACTAAAATAACTAAGGCAAACAAACATCCACAGTCGACAGACAAAGGTTTTGAAATAGTAAATAAATAACCATTTTAATATCACTCTACATTGCTGCACTGGAGTAAATGTACTTATTGCACATGTATATAATTATTGCACTAGAATAAGTGTTGCATTAGTATAAATGTAGTTAATCCTATATTTAAATAAATATAACTGGAGTTTGAAGAAACTTCAGCAGATGTAAACGCTACCACATTAAAGAGTTAGCTAATGAGACAGAGCTGTTTTATTCAAGAACAAATTATTTATCGGTTATTAAAGCCGTGGATTATAATATATAAAACCTTATATATTTAGTATGTCTAATTAGAAAGCGAAATATCCTTCAAGTGCAGTTTTGGGGTTAATTAATTCCTGAATTTGTTTTTGGAAATGTCAGCACACAAACTCATTACCCAAGCACCAACCAAGGAACCCATTGAATGCAAACCATCAACACTAAGCAGGACACCAGGCTTGTGACAGCACTGCAGCAAAACGCCGAATATGCTGAGTAGATCCTAAACTGTGGGACTTGCCAGCTCAGTGATGTCATGATTTCTACACAGCAGACACTTGTGGGCTCTGTAAGGCAACAGTGTTTTGGCACTTACACATACACACACACACACACGCTCAGAGAGACAAACACACACGGTAAACACAAGTACGCAGGGAGCTGAGTCTTGTGCCTTAGTAGCGCGGCTTAGCTTTCCCAATGACATCATCTCTGGCACACACACACACACACACACACACACACACACACACACACACACACACACACACACACACACACACACACACACACACACACACACACACACACACACACACACACACACACACACACACACACACACACACACACACACACACACACACACACACACACACACACACACACACACACACACACACACACACACCAAAAATAAAGAGGGAACACTGTGGCTGTGACGTCTCCTCTCTCCTACATACCTCTCACTCTAGCTGTGTAGATGCATGGTTTGGGGACAAATGCATCCATCCCAAAATGTGTGTGTGTGTGTGTTGTGTGTGTGTGTGTGTGTTTTGTGTGTTTGTGTGTGCGTCACCCAAACTCACCTTTCTCTTGACAAACTGGAAAGCGGAGCACTTCTTAAAGGAAAAGGCAGTCTTCTCCCCACCTCCCCCTCGTCCACCCCCGCCTCCCCCGTTCACCAGCTTCATGGCCGACGCCGGCACTCCGCTTGCCTCCGTAGATCCCAGGGTGACGGACAGACTGGCGGAGAGTAACAACAAACACAGAGGGACAGAGAGCTGTTTAAGTCATGAGGAGAAAGACGTCGCTTTCGCAGAGCCGAGCGCAGGATGGCAAAGGAGAGGGTGTGAGGAGGAGAGTGAGAGGAGGTGGAGGTGGAGGAAACAGATGGACCAACATGTGAGGGACAGTCCTGCTGCCTCTGCAATGAGAATGATGTAACTGGAGCAACAAAAGGTGTCAGGATAGGGAGAAAGTGAGACAAAAACAGAAAGATAGGCACTGGCTCCTGTTGCTGTGAGGAGCACTGTTTACAGCCAAGATGTGTGTGAGGTGTGTGCGAACTTTATCCATGCATGTGTTATTGTTTTCAAATGCAAAGTGTATTAACATATCTCTCCAAATTGTGCGTATAAAGCATGCACACATACCTATGCTGTTGCGTTTGCTGGTTCCACTGCAGCTTCTTTGTTATCCTCCGAAAACTCGTCCTAGATCAGATGCTCCAGCCCCTCGCTCCTCAGGTGTCCCCCTGCCCTGCTGCCACTATGCCCACACACCCAAAAGAGGGTGAAGAGAGAGAAGAGGAGGAGGAGGAAGAGGAGGAGGAGGAGGAGGAGGAGGAGGGGGAGACAGCGAAGATGTCCGTTTCAAGTAGAGCGTGTCAGCGTGAGATCACTGTGTGTGTGCTCAGATGTTTGGGGTGCACACAGTGAGTGAAGAATGCAGTGGTGGCAGCCTGTAAACAAACACCTCGGAAGTGTGTGTGTGTGTGTGTGTGTGTGTGTGTGTGTGTGTGTGTGTGTGTGTGTGTGTGTGTGTGTGTGTGTGTGTGTGTGTGTGTGTGTGTGTGTGTGTGTGTGTGAGCAGGATGTGTGTGAGGAGTCCAGCTGCAGTCCTGTGGCTCAAACCAGAGCTACTTTATCAATGAACGGCTCGGCGGTGAGCACACACCGACTCCCCCTTCTCTCTCCTTCCATCTCTCTCTCTTCCTCACTGTCCCTCATCACCGCTCTGCCCTCCCCCTTTCCTCCGCTGCAGTCGATGGTGGCACCTCCCTCTCTCTCTCAATCTCCTCTTCATCTACCTCACCTCACCCCCTAACACTTCATCCACCCCGAAAATATACTTGTCTTTGAAATTGTCCCAGTGAGGACTCAAAAAGACAAGGACGCCCAAAACATGTCCCCAAAAGTGGTCGAATGTTTAGTGTAGCGTGCTATTCGTCCTAAGAGCTTTAGGTGATGCCCACAAGCAAACACACACACACACATAATCAATGCTGTGTGTGTGCCCTTGCCTCTGCACCTCTAAAACAGGGTTGATTGAATTTCCTGATGTGACACCCAAGGCGATAAAGCTGAATCATGTTTCCTTTATGAGTCCATGCACTTCACATAGAAAGTCAACCTGGCAATGAAATAAAATCCTGTTTCTAGTTCAGTTGTGAGCTGGCTATATTGCATTAAAAAGAACTGATAATAAATGAAATATTAAGCCGGTAGCAAGAACAGTTACTTCTTTTACAACCCTTTAAATATAGATGTTTTTTTATTACTGAAACATGTTTGTCTGCTTGTTGTTGTATTATGTCTCTCTGTCTGCTTCACATATTATTTAAAAGCTGATGTTTGCTGACTTCACTCATGAGGAGGGAATTAGTTTAGACTTGGCCTTTACCTGCTGTAGCTCACAAACTCAAATGGCCTGAGGCACATCTAGCAGCTAATGGCAAAGGGTGACTTGAATTAAAATTGGGGCTACATCCAAAGCATTGTTTGTGAGGCTTTTTCTTTCACCAGGACAAACGGCTCGTATCTGATCAGTTCATGTGCGGCATGAGTCAGAGAAAAGGGTTTGTATCATGAGAGGCCGGAGGGAAAAAAAACGTATACTTATTGATTTTCGAATCCATGATTGTTTCAGTAATTGTGGCCATCTCTAACATCACTTATAATTCAATTGTTTGACACTTAGGCAAAAACTGTATGTTGATTTGCTTTCCTGCCAAATCTAGAGGATCAATTCCTACCCCACATTTCTCAAATCGACAGCTCAGTAATTCAAATGTTAATGTTGTTGTCTATAGGACTATTTCCCTTTTGAAAGAAACCATAACACATTATTGCACCCACCGATCTTAGTTAAATTATATATTGCAACATTAATACCATTTTGCTACTACAGGCTTGCGGCTGTGTCTTATTGTGGCTGATGAAGCAAATTCTTGGTAAATGTTTCTATATAACCGACAATCCTGAATGTATTATTCAAGTTCAAGTTCTATCATGATGCTCAGCATTAATCCAATATTTGTCAATATGTGTAACAGTAGACGCTGGTAAAAAGTGTGAAAGCATTTATTGAGCTGCTGTCAGATATTTATTGACAGGGCATAATGACTTGTTTCCCTGTACTACCAGCAATAATGCTAAGCTAAGGTAACCACATCATGGCCATAGCTTCCAATTAAGCATTCAGACATTGCAGTTGTATTACAATTCTAACCAAAAAAGAAAGAAGGTTTTTCCTTCAAACATATTCCAAGAAAGTAGCATATCACTGTCAACTAAGGGTTTGTTATGCCTACTGCTTTCAGTTCCATCAGTGCTTTGAATGGACTCCTTCTGTAATAGCAGATACATGGATGAGTGTGAAAAGAGGTTCTCCATGCCAGACAACTAACTGAACAGCATGTTCAACTTTGCAGAATAAACTATAAATGCACCATTTGTTTTTGCATGTACTATAATGTCATAAATCAGTTTGTTGGAGAGTTTTATTTACAAACCTACAACAGTACAATGACTTTGTCTGTTACTGTATTGACCAAGAAAAGGTTAAGAACCGGATCAATCAATGGGAAAAACACCACCTGCGCTCGCTGTGTACATTACAAAGTGTTTTTTTATCACACTCTGGCATATGCGGAAATTAAATTATCGTTACGCAGCAAGCAAGTCAGATTGCCTCTGCCTTATGTCGAGAAGGATGTAGTTCTCCTTGGAGGGGTAACAGTGACTGTGCAGAATTCAGAGTAATCAAGATCAGTCAGGGGCCCAATCAACCGTGACTCATCGGTAATGACACAGAACAATGATTGGTGAAATCAGCTTTGCACCCAGCTGCATGAAAGCCAAGAGCGGCCTGCAATTTATCAGCGGAGGCAAACAATGCACTTCCTGCTGCAGAGAATCTCCTGGGATTTGTTTTTTGTCGAGTTGCCTATAAGATATTCTTTCAAACTTTATATACTGCACTTGGTTTATCCACAGCCTTAGTTCTTAGAGTTGTTTTTAACTTCTCAAGTAGTTTTAATTGAAAGGCAGGAAAAGCTTGTTTGAGCTATTAAGGGAATTCTTAATTCTTGCATAATGGAGACTAGTCAGTAGAATAAAAAGACTAACCATGCTTTCAACATTTAAGCGTCAGTGGTTCTCTTTGTTGAATTAGTCATAAGAATATAAAGGAATACAAGAACTTAGTTCGCCAAAATATATTCATCATAAATCTCAATAGGCTCCAGGGTGCTGTTAAAAGTCTGACAGCAGCAACGCTCTTACATAACCGCAACAACTTCTCCATTAAATATATGGAACATTAATTAATTTGATCTCCCAAAAGTCCCAACGATTCTCTGCTGCTCTTCTGAATTTAAACACAGCGGATACAATATTAATAACAAGCTCTCTTAAATGTTTCAGAGTATTGCCAAAGTCAGTAAATTATGAATTATCCTAAAAGTGAGCTAGATGCAAGAATAAGATATGATCACCCCTCCTCAAAAACAGCCTCCAACTGTTGTGGTGATGTGGGGGTTGGTGTTTACATGCAATTTCCTGCATATTATTTATCCAGAATAATCAGACAGAACATTTCCGGGAGATAACTTTGAATAGAAAGCCAAGTGAGGCTGTTTTAAGCTCTTGTGATGGTCAGAGGCAGTACACACTTTCTATCTCAGTGTGCTAATGAGCTCCACTGGGCATGTTTTGATCATATACCGAACAACTGCTAATCCTTCTCTGAGAAAAAAACACCAGGACCTGACTCTAATTAAACCAGAGAATCTGAGAGACAGCACAGACAGTGCAAACAAACTATAGGCCTAATTTAATGAGAACATATTTTTGTTATTATATTACATTATTGTAGTTGCTTAATTTAGACCTTTAAAACTATAACACTGGAATATAAACATGTGTCTACACTCCAAGAGATTTACCATCTGATGTACTGTTTAACATTTAAATAAATCACAATGTAAATGTCAGCAGAAGATTATCAATGAAAAAAAACCAAGAGAGAACTCCCCATCTACCTAGTTAAACAATATCTAATTTACGGCGAGTTCAATTTGCAGGAAAAGAGCAAATCAACACTGCAGATGAGAAGAGGACGAAAATATTTGTCTTTCTCCTGCTCTCTTTATTTTAGTATTTGCCCTCTGACATTTCTTTACAGCCTTAAAAACAATTGATTTCCACCGTCCTGCGTGAAGAAGCAGGGTCATGGACCGCTGACACCCTGAAGGTGAGTCCATCCCTGATGCCCTCCACCATTTGTACATGACTGCATTCACTGTGTTGTGCAAAAGTTTTCACATCCACTGTCTTCTCTCCCTGTCTTTAGAAAAAGCAGCTCTTGACACGACTCATAAATTACCCATAATCCTGCTCTGCTTCCACAGGCTGCAGCAAAGAGCATCTGTAGAAGTGCTTCTCTCGTACACCACTGCAAGTTCTCTCCCACGCTGAAAATAGTAACCCTGCCTTGCGAACAAAAAGTTTCACCAAGAGGAAAAGTGTGTATATCTGCGTCTGTAGACTGTAAGTATGTGTGCATTGGGTTGGGGCGTGTTAGCGTGGGAGATTGTTAGCATTTATAAAACTGACAGCATTAGTTTAGTGAGAATAATATCAGGAAAAAAGGTGTTAACAAAAGATCATTAAGTAAGGTATAAGAATGAAGTGTAAGTGTGTGTGTGTGTGTGTGTGTGTGTGTGTGTGTGTGTGTGTGTGTGTGTGTGTGTGTGTGTGTGTGTGTGTGTGTGTGTGTGTGTGTGTGTGTGTGTGTGTGCTGAGCTAAGGAGACAGAGGGAAGGAACTGGAGAGGAAAGAACCAATTACAATGGCTCACTGGCCGACTCTCATCACTGTGCTCAGTCAGCTAAAACAGGAGCAGCGACTGCAACGCGCCACAAGTGAGACTCCCTCCATCCAGACTCATTTTACATAATGTTTTATTGGTCGTGACACAGAAGTGTCGGTACCTTGTTGAGGTCTGAGGGGTCCAGTCACATTACTTGGATTTGACATAAATGTGTCATACATTGAATCAACTTGACTAACTCTCAATACCTGACTTGCAACTCAGTTTGACTTGAAATTATAAGGCTGATATTATATATAACTCTTATTTCTAAAAATCTAAAACCCAAAATTGATTTATGTATTGCCTGATTATACCTCATTTATTGTCTAAAACTCTTTACAAAAAACACATCAATGAGTTACACAAGACATGTTTAGATTAAAATGAACCATGTGATGCTGTTGATAGCTTGAAAATAAGCAAGTAGGTTGACCTTGAGTTGAGATTTCTAAAGATATATTTTTCTATATAAGTGTTCGTGCAGATGGCTGGTTACAGCACCACACAGAGTTACCATTAAGTAAAGTCACATTTACAGGACTAGACTAATTCTAAATCTAATTGATAATGTATAATAATCATACCCAGTACAATATGAAAGCTATGCGTGTCTTTTGTAGTTATCCTGTATACAATCTGAAGTGAGCACACACTAGTGTCTTGATTGATTGCCTTGCTTTTGTACATCAGGGTGTTGCTAAATACCGATCTCAGCGCAGACAAACACAACAAAGACATGAGGGATAAGAAACATGTAAAAACCTGTGACAATGAGGTGCGGCGAGATGAGCTGTGAGTCACCATCTGATGACTGGATGATGGTGTGATGCGTACAGTATGTGTGTCCATGGACAATTGGTTGGTTATACTTTAGTTATGCAGAAAGTTTACAGAGTGCTAAATAAATCTCATATGAATAAAGATACTTGTGGAAAAACTGTGCCGTCTCAGATTATAATTATATGGTAATGCTATTTTCAAAAGCCAAAAAGACACCGGAGACAACTTTGGATATTGTTACTACGCAAGGAAAAGTACTTGAAGTGGTTACCTGTTATAAAAAACTTGGTATCTGGCTTGATGATTGTCTCTCAGGTCAATAATCTGCTTAGAAAGCTAAGGGTGAAGCTAGTCCTGTTTCTCGCTTGAGGCCAGGAAAAGGCTAGTCTCTGTGACCTTTTTACCTGTGCTGGACTATGGTGATTTGATATATATGAATGCACCTGCCCATTGCCTGATCAAGTTAGATGCCGCCTAATGTAATGAAATGTACTTTTTAAATGTTGGCCATGAGGGTTGTGCAATAGGTCGCCATTGTCAGTACTGTATGTGCGTCTGTGTATTGTGTTTGTTCAAACGGTGTATGACTGATGATATGCGTATGTCTCTTAATGTCCACTATGTTTGTATATGTACATGTATGCGGAACTGCAGGACGGAGTCCAGAACAAATGTCCTTACGGGGACAATAAAGTATATCGTATCGTGTCGTATCTATCACAGTGCGCTGAGATTTGTTACAAACTGTAAAGCACTTACTCATCACTGTACCCTGTATGCCAGGGCAAGTCTGCCTTCCCTTATTGTTCGGAGGCTCAGTCATTGGTACATGTTCATTTATAAAGCCATGCTGGGTAAACTACCACCTTACATCTGCTCACTGATATCACAGAGAGTCGCAAGTAGCTATTGCCTAAGATCCCAGGATGTGTTTTTATTACATGTACCAAGTGCTAGGACTGTTTTAGGCACTAAAACGTTTATGTGCGCAGCTCCTCTAGCTTGGAACCTGCTTGGAACACTCTGCAAAATGTTTTGAAAATGAGCATTTTGGTTCCCCTGCATCATTTTAAAGCACAGCTTGAGGAATTGATATTTGATACTCCTGGTACCTGTCTTTGTGAATAAGTTTGTAAATTGTACCCCTGCCATTATGTTGTATGTGTCCTTTTTGTTTTCTGTTACATGTGTAATTAATGTGCGGCAGGTCTCCCTTGTAAAAGAGATCGTTGATCAAACAAACAAAGTTATGACATTGTTTTGGATACATGCCTGAAGGGCGTAATGCATTTATGTAGATGTTAAAGATATTGCACAAACGTGTATTGTAATTATACACTTACACCAATTAATGTGTTCCTCTTCCTCAAGACAAGGTAATACAAAGCCAACAAAAGGGTGTGTGTGTGTGGGTGTTCGTGAGAGTGCCCTCTGTGTTTATTACAGACACAATACTGTAAAGAGTTCCGAGGAACATTTAGGTATAAGCAGAACGTGATTTTCCTCATAGCTTTTTCACAGTTATTTTCAGCCAACTGCCTGAAGGCTGGAGGGACAGGAAGAACAGGAGCTGTGAGAATGTGTCTGTCATGGGACAGGTCAGGGAGAACATATAATGTGATGTTATGTAAGATAACAGTGAATATAAGCATTGCATACAGTGTTAGTTTAGAGCACATTTGCTGGTTTCAGACAATGCACGTTCTGTATGTTACACACGTAAATCTTATTATAGATAACTGTGCATGGACAATTCTGCACCAAGGTTTGATGCATCTGGATTGTGTGCAAGCATATGTGTTGTTAACAATCATTTGAAGAAGCTGTGTTAGTGAAAGCTGTTCACATGACTTAATAGGTAAAATGTGTGAAGTGTAGACAGTATGTGAACCTACATGTACATTACTTTATACAGCACGCCTAGTTGAACAAATCCCAATGATGAATAAGTGCCAGTCTCTGCACCCTGAGTTATTTCTCTCTACCTCGTGACTTGGCTGCCCCACCTCTTTACCTTGTCTGCTGTTACAGACAGATCAATCTCTTGAAATAACTCTGAAAAAGCAACACTTCCTTGAGCCATGCTTGGCTGCTGCCAAATAGCTGAGACAGTGATTCACCTGGTCTGCAGAGTGAGCAGGACAGGACATTTTGTTCTGGACAAACCAGGAATGTGGATTAAATACTTGTCAAATGACCTCCAAATCAATATTTATGATAAGACATGTCATCAGGAAATTCTTGGAAAAAAGCAACATTATGGAGCATTTCTGAAATGTGAGGTATTTATTATGTGAGCTTTATGCTGCAGACTTGTGTGCAAACCTCTAATTCCCTTCCCATCCTGTCTCTTTGATCCAATAACTATTTAAAATATTCAATCCTTTCTCTCTTCGTCAGCCTGTCTGTTTAGCAGACGCCTTGTGACCTTTTCAGTATTGCAGTCTTCAATGGATGATTGACAGAAATAAGCCGGGGGGACTCGGGGACATATTAACGACACACACACACACACACACACACACACACACACACACACACACACACACACACACACACACACACACACACACACACACACACACACACACACACACACACACACACACACACACACACACACACACACACACACACACACACACACACACACAGAGTCATGTGTCTCCAAGGACAAAGAGTGAAGGGCATTTTTATCATTTATTTTCAACTTGGTCTTGATACAGCTCTTATTCTGTGCAGGAAACACAAAAGCAAAAAATAAAGAGATACACACGTATACACACACACACACACACACACACACACACACACACACACACACACACACACACACACACACACACACACACACACACACACACACACACACACACACACACACACACACACACACACACACACACACACACACACACACACACACACACACACACACACACACACACACACACACACACACACACCTGTTGTAAGCACGCTACATCTGTAGTGTTGGCGATTTGCATGTTTTCCCTTTAGCTTAAAGACAATCTTTCCAAAAGCAGTTCCTTTACTTTTCATTGAAGAACTCTGCTTCTTTAATAACTTGAACTACAATTTTAACCGGCCACATTTTTCACTGTTTATAAATAAGATGAAGTCCTTCTTCTGAGTGAAATTCAGATTTTTCAAGTCTTAACTGATCTCAACTTCTGAAAAAGTTCTAAAACTGCAAAGTTTTCCTTTATTCACATGGGAAATGTTTTTTTCTCACTGTTGAAACTTTTTCTTTTGTAGTTTTTGAACCTCCGAAAGTCTGTTCAATTCAGAGTTTCAAGGGGGATGTCAGCGTATTGACTGGGGAGCAGATATTCAGCCGGTGGTGTCTCTCCTTTGAAAATACAGTGAATGATAAATCCTATTTTCTTTCTGTTGGCTACTAGTCAAATCCAATGTTTGGGCATTATCTCAATGTCATCATAAGGTTTTACTCTACCGTGTTACTTTAGTGAGTAATGTTTAAAAATAATCTCAAATCATGGGAAAGCATAAATCTGTAATTCAATTAGTGATGTAAGCTTTTTTGACACATAGCTGGCTACTTGGTAAACTAACATAACGTAAAAACTATCCTATTGTGTTCAAAACATTTGCCATTGTCTGATCTCCCTCCATACATGGCCCAAATGGAGCCTGTGCTTTGCCTGTGCGCCCCTCTCCGTCACTCCCATTGAACCAGCTGTGAAATTCCAGCCTTTCCAGGAACAATGGGAAGCGTTGACTTCAGAGGAGCGATGGAGCGATGCCTCTGAGATAAGGAAGTGTGCAGGAGCCACAGAGAGCATGCAGACGTTCAGCAGCTCTATTTACAGACATGCTTTGTTTCTGCCTTTCGTCTCTCAGGAGGCTCATGGCATGCCAATCATTCCCCTCTGCCCTGATCTGTGCTTCGGAAGTGAAATCACAGTTTATATCTGCACCCTACCCTGTAAGGTAATAGTATGTGGTACGGCTCACGCGGTATAAAGAGGAAACTATGATCTCAGTCTGGGATGTCACACCATCGTCAGAATTTATTTAAAGTTGATTTGAAAGAAATCTTTATAACAGACTCCAAAAGGAAGTTATTAGCACAAGCTTGGATTTGATAAGATACAATGTATAAACAGTTAATGAATGCTTGAAAACACAATATTTCATAGCATAAGATAATAATTCATAAATAACTTGTTATATAAACGAATAATTCACCAGCAGCTTTGTAAGTGCTATAATGACATGTCCCAAAACGTATTAAGACAAATAAATGTTCCGTTGTGTTCTTAAGTATATATATGTTGTTTATACACCAGTTATTGATGCATCACAGGAAGTTATTTTGCCTTAAATGCATCAAATGGTTTTATATTCATGTACATCTCCATTGATATCAGGACAACAGAAATATCCCATTTCAATAATGCACCAGCACTTACAATTGTTTGGCTTTTTTGATGTGCATATATCTGTATTTCTTTATTTCTGTCACTTATTGTAGGTCACATTGGATAAAAGCGTCAGCTAAATCCAATGTTATATACAGTGTGTTTACAACAACAGTAGAGACAATAACAAATGTTATAATTTAACATGTTGTAATAAAGTTTTACCAAAATGTAAGTCATTAAACTAAGATGATGTAGTGGATTTAGCTTGGTTTTCCCCTTTACATCATGATGCATGTCACTAATAAAAACAATGGTCTACATATTTACACACTAGGACACCAATGATGTCCACACACACACACACACACACACACACACACACACACACACACACACACACACACACACACACACACACACACACACACACACACACACACACACACACACACACACACACACACACACACACACACACACACACACACACACACACACACACACACACTCTCTCTCTCTTCTTTGCTCGCCTGAGGTTCAGTGTGTCCTTTATATTGTCCATTTCCTGCACAGCGGTCAGCTGCTTCCTATCTGGCGCCACACCAATGAGTGACCGCCGGCCCCCCATCGCCACGGTAACACTATTAGGGGGTCAGGAGCAGAAGTAAGAAAGATGGAAACTGTTGATAAGGGAAAAAAGGGACATTCCCGTGTTCATAGTTGGAGTATGTTGGGGAAATGTCAGAGTGCTTTTGCAATGCAGCAAGTGTTTCAACCATAAAAGGCGTGACATTGTGACAGGAACATTTGTTCTGGAAAACCAGAGCAAAGGACTTTCCTTTGTCCACAGAAAAACAACAAACTTGATGTCAACGTTAATAATGACATGGGTTATGAACTTATTAACTTATATATATTACTAGCAAGAGTCCAAGACTTTCCGGTGTGATTTAATCGATGTGAAAGATAAATCCTGAGTCAAGGGTTCTACTTTAGCTTTAAGGCTAGAATTTCAATTTCATCATGAATGCCGTCGACATGTACAGAGGGGGGGAACCAGTTCAAAGTGAAATCCTGATAAGAGATAGGGAGAGCCAGATGAATGAAATACAGGGGAGTGTGCTGGAGGGGTGAGTAGATGTGAGAGAAAAGAAAAAGATGAATATAAAGAGGAGAGAGAGATGAAGGCACTGAGAGGAGAGAGATCGAGAGATCTGACAGGGGGGACAGCTCTCTTTTATAAAGAGCATTGGATATGAGCCTCAGTCTGTCTCCCCAGGGGATGTGGCCTGGTTTCTCTTTTCCCAACACACACACACACACACACACACACACACACACACACACACACACACACACACACACACACACACACACACACACACACACACACACACACACACACACACACACACACACACACACACACACACACACACACACACACACACACACACACACACACACACACACACACACACACACACACACACAGTGAGGAGCTAGCACTATATTACACTAACCAAGAGCACACAAACAAAACTTTGGCTCCAGAGGACGGCAAGAATATTGCAAGTACATCAGCTTCAAACAGGCCGAAGCGTTTTAGAAGTACCGAAATGGAAATGTTTTATTTATTGTTCTCTTTTTTTGTTTTAAATGAACATGGTGTAGTCAAACAGGTGGGTTTTCAGTCAGTGACACCCGAACCTGCCACAACTTCACTGATGATCCAATTACCTCATCAATTACCAGAGGTGGGACCAAGTCATTGTTTTGCAAGTCCGAGTCAAGTCTCAAGTCTTTGCGCTCAAGTCCGAGTCAAGTCTCAAGTCTTTGCGCTCAAGTCCGAGTCAAGTCTCAAGTCTTTGTGCTCAAGTCCAAGTCAAGTCTCAAGTCAGGATGGGCAAGTTCAAGTCCAAGTCCTAAACTTTGACAAAACGAGTCTTAAACAAGTCATTATGTGCTTTTCACCAAATGTAATGACATCGATCAACAGAATAATACTTAATAATCAAACTGCTCTTTATTAGTCACATTAATACTGTAATAATCTATTTTCTCTCTGCTGGTAAAGTAACGTGTTTGTCTTCTATTGTAAGAGGGATCAGTAAGGTAATGCTACCGTGACGGTTTGATTCAGAAGAAGTTTAATGGATAAGATCCCTGATGTTGAGGTAACCAGAATGTTTATTTCCACTGTGTACAACATGTTATAAGGGACCCACAACCTATCTTTATGCAAGGGATAATGTGCAGCGAGGCGGTCTTTATGGGGAAAAGAACACCTGAATCTAGATCCCTCTGCAGGTGGTACTTTAACTGTATTTTGATGCTAATACTTTTGTACTTTTATTTGTAACATTTTGAATGCAGGACTTTTTATTGTAACCGAGTATTCCTACACTCTGGTACTTTTACTCAAGTACAAGATCTGAACTTCTCCCACCTCTGACAATAAATCCTGAGTGGTTACCAAAAAAAAACCCTGCTCTGAAGGTTATTTTCATTTTACAAATCCTGCACTCAGCTTTGCTTTCTCCAATATCATTGAAATGCAGCCAGATGCTGCTTATTTTTTCGGTTTTCGCTAATTTCTTGACTTTTTCCGACGCGCTTGCATTTAAATCTGTCTCCCCGTCGCTCTGTGTAGCTAGCTGGCCTGTACCACTACACTTGCTGTCTTTGGAGCGTCTGCCCCCCACCCTTCTTTCACATAATGGTATGATCCTAGTGTGTCCTCACATATGATTGGCCGCATGGTGGCCCAGCTAAATAAAGACCCGCCCCTGTCTGCAAGGATTCTCAGCAAGAGTTGCAGCGGCTGGAGATTCTGCTCTCCCCGACGCGAGCCTGCTCTTCTGAACGGCAGCTCGCGATCGGCGTGTTGGAGACCTCTGAATTAAATTATCAAGTCACCTCAAGTCAGAGGGCTCAAGTCCAAGTCAAGTCCCGAGTCATTGGTGTTCAAGTCCAAGTCGAGTCGCAAGTGTTTTGTGATTTTGTCAAGTCAAGTCCAAAGTCATCAAATTGGTGACTCGAGTCTGAATCGAGTCCAAGTCATGTGACTCGAGTCCACACCTCTGTCAATTACACAGTATATGTTACAAATGTGTGATTTTTCTAAACTGAATTAAAACCCCAACACAAGCTGTAACTGAACTTCTCCAAAAAAAAGTTGTGTTTCAGAGGTCAATCAGTTTAGAATGATTATGCTCATCTAATAAAAAAACTAATTAGCAAGCTAATGTTTGCTTGACTGTGTATTCAGTAGCTATGCACTGCAGCAGTTGTGCCTCACCGTTCGGCACTCTCAGGTCATGTTAACACTGTCAGTTGGTTCATAAAATGAGGTAAGCATAAATCTCCACTAAGTTCATTCTTAAATACTAACTAGACTTAGTCATTGACCAGAGCTGGTGCCACTGGCTTGTTCACAAACATACTAGATACTACCATTTGAACATGCAAACAAGCATTACATTTAGACCTGTTAAAAGCCAATTGGGGAAACATAAAACATTGTTTTAAGTTGAACAGATGGAGAGGAAATGGCTATACAACGGGTATAAGTGTAAGGTGGTAGAATTTCCTTTGGAGGCTTATCAAGAATTCAGCGTTACCTTGCCAGAGTCGGATGTATTGTGCTGAATTTCTGTGGCCCACTCACCCGGATACAGACTGTGATAAGTTATCAGTTGTGCTCTCTGTTGTCTGGATAGATGACTCTAAAACTCTGGGTGAGCTTTCTTTCTATTTCTTGGTATTTCCTGTCCTTTAAATTCCTTTCAGGTTAAAAGCCACAGCTGAGGAGGACAACATCACTGCCGGTGCCCCCGGGCGGATTTATCATTGCTAATGGAGAGACATCCTTTTAAGTGCAAGCCTTTCATTAGTTGCATATTAATGAAAATAATACTATATAAAGACAATTCATATATTATTTAAGATAAATACACAGCATAGAGCTACTGCTGCTCAAATATGTGAAGAAATCTGAGAAGATAAACTTATTGCACGGGGAGAATGCAGCGAAAGACAGAGCGAGCGGAGCTGTAGCCCCCAGTGGGAAACATTTCCTCTCCTCCTGCTTCCTTATTCTCTTTCATCTTTCAGCCTTGTTGTTTTACATCTATTTGTTATCTTTGCAATGAGGGGTTTTGGGCTCTCATATTACACCCACTCCAACCACCATACACATCTACACATTTCTTATTTTACTTCAGATCCCACACACACATGCACAATTCCACATTTATTTGGAATAATTCATTATTCATGCATGTGTATTTTCAGTTTTTAAGGGAAAGGAAATAAGGCAAAATTCAAAGAAATATGAGACTCAGCCTCAACATGTCAGCACAAAGTAACTTATTCTTCTCCAATTTATTGTAATAGATCCTTTTTTGTGCACATTTTGAGTTTTAAATGCACCAAAATTGCAAAGAGAAGCAATAATGTAGCAGGAGAAATGCATCACCAGTCAACCTGCTCCTTAGAAATTGCATTTGCAGCAAGTAGTGTGCAAATAAATAAACATGTGCAAGTCAGGAGGAAAGGGATTTCAAATTACTTATTTTTCTGGTGACCTGGATTCAACCAGTCTAATTAGTTTTGTGCTAAGCTGTGCAGTTCTGCACCAGATCATTTTAGCGAAACCACCAACATTTTAACCAAAACTTAATCCAACTGTGGATATATTAAAAAAAAAATAGCTGTAAAGTCCTTGAAAGTTTATCTATATTCAGATTAGGGATATTTACCATAGCCTGTATTGAAGAGTTATAGGGTAAACACTTTTTTAATGGTAATGTACCCTTATCCTTGACAGCGTCACTCTAATTTTAGCAGCATGGACAAAAAAATTGTTAAATTGTGCCTACCATTATTTTGTATAACAATTCTTCATTTAAATAATGCATCCTGTCCTTTATGGAGGATTATCACTGAAAGTCATTGCTGAACAGAATATCACCCTTACAAAATAAGGTATGGTCATTTTAAATGATTGTAAATTGATACAAAATTAACCCATTATTAGGTATATTTCTTGTAGCCAAAGTGACTTTACTTGCCCACACTTCAAACTTCAGATGAAAATGTTGTTTACAGGAAAAGAAGTTTTACTATAGACAGGTAGTGACTGAGGAATCTGTTTATGTTTCTCTCTCTGTTACTTTCACCCCACTAACTTCCTTTTCAGGCATTTATTTGTGAGCCTTTGAAGAGTAAATATAAGATAACAGTTTTGCTTTTGGGTAAGAGGCAAATAGAGATGTCACCGAACATTTGAGCAGAACATTTCCCAAAGCTGTCCTCGTCACGGAGTTCAGCAAGCTGACATGCAAAACAAGCTCAAGCACTGATGTACACACACACACACACACACACACACACACACACACACACACACACACACACACACACACACACACACACACACACACACACACACACACACACACACACACACACACACACACACACACACACACACACACACACACACACACACACACACACACACACACACACACACACACACACACACACACACACACACACACACACACACACACACACACACACAAGTATTGCTTTGAAATGGAAATGTTTCAGCCACATTCCAAGGAACACTGAGCTGAGAAAAAAAATATATATTCTCCTGACAAAAACACTGAAAAACAAAAATACCCCCCCCAAAAAAGAGAAAAGACAAGGAAAAGACTGGTGCCAGGAAACAAATCACTCCCCAAACTCACAATGTGACTTTGTAAGATTTTCAAGATTTGTTTGTCAAAGTACGCAAAATATTTCAGTTGAATCATTCACATATTTTTAGACATCAGTTTACAAAGACTAAGAGAGAAGAAGACAAACTTTCTAATGTTGGCCACTGTGGCCCTGCAGACGTGTTTAAACTAACTCCAAAGCCAGCTGACGTGAAATTTCTCAAGCAGTAATAAACTTATGGGAAGTAAACGAAGGCAGTTAAGTGGATTCTGACGGCTGTTGATTCACAAGTGTATTGACTAAGGTTCAAAGTGCTTTACGGCAATAACATATAATAATTAGGAAGAAAATAAATCGACTAGAAGCAGCAGCAAAAGCAAATTGATTGACAACTGTCCAAAATGCACCAGAAGAAGAAAACATCTGTTGTGACAGCAAAAATAGCTTTTTACATTACATGAAATAGTTGCCTGCATGATTCCCTGTTAATCCCCTCTGTGTGTCCACAACATGAAGATACCATGTCCTCCAAATCAAAACTACTGCATAAAAGAAACTACTGTGTTAGAAAATATTTAAACCCCTTCTTGTTCCCAATTTGTTACATACGGGGGGCTTGGTAACAAACCATTACACTTCACTAAAGTTGCAGTAAACATGTGGTTAACGTTGTAAATTGAGCAAAACCACTTGTTGGATTTAGGAAAGATTGTTTGTTTTTTGTAAGAATGCAGTAAATTATGTAACTGACACTGAGTTATGGTTTTACGCACCGTCTGTCTTAGTGTCTTACATTGGTGTGTTTACAATTACATTGGATTTATCTAAAAGTCTGGCGTTTCTCATACAGATCCTAAAGGGCTGTCTGTCGCTATTTAAAGGTCCCATGTCATGGCCATTTCTACTGATCATAATTCCATTGTTGAGATATACTAAAATAGATTTAAACTGTGCAATTTTCCAAACTCACATTGGTTTCTCATACAGCATCTCTGTAAAGTATGTGTATTCACCGCAGGGTTTCCGTTAGCCGGTAATTACCGGTTTTTAGCTGGTAAAATGTATTAAAAACCGGTAAATTCAAAACCTGCCGGTCAAAATGTCCGGTAATAATTAGGGATGCTCCGATCGATTGGCCGCCGGTCATTATCGGCCGATATTCACTCTTAATAGTTTGATCGGTGCTCTCTATAAAGGCCGATCAGGAGAGCTGGAACTGATCGATATGGACATAAACGCGAGTGAAGTATAACCGGACGCGAGAGAGAGATCAGAGATCTGATCAGCTGCTGAGTCTGACGGAGAGACGCAGCTCTGATCACCTGAAGCCCCGCCCACTGTTTAGCGAGCTGCATGAGAAACTGACGGGCTGTCAGGAGAGAGAGGGAGGGAGAGGGGAAAAGAGAGGATCCGTTTCTCCCGTGTTATTATTCAAATTAATGTAACATTTTGAATAATGTACTTCATCTACTACAAGTAGTTTGTTTGAATGTAATAATTATGTTGTTTGTTGTTTGTGGAAGCGCATCATTTATTGAAAAACGAATCTGAACTCTCGATCTGTTACGATTATAAACTGAAGCAATATAAAAATGAGCTCCATTAACTGAGTTTTAAACATCAGCATATCCGGTCATAGTCCGGTAATTACCTGATAACGGAAACTCTGCTACACAATTCTTATTATTATTATTGAAACATGACCGGTAAGTTTCAAATTTGTCCAGTAAAATAAATTCTGTCCGGACATTTGACCGGCGAGAAAAAATCCTAGCGGAAACCCTGATTAACCGGTATTCACTCTCTGTCCTAAACGGCTTGTTGGAGCTCCTGCCCTCCCCCCCCCCCCCCCCCCTCCCCTCCCTGTGAGCCCAGTGTGCTCTGATTGGTCTGGACGTTGAGAGGCTCGTTGCTGCGATCTGCTGCGAGGAGCAGACAGGCTTCCGCGTCGGCGATACAGCGAGAACAAGCGAGACTCATCCTGAGCACACGCAAACACTCACAGCCGAAGTAAAAACAATAAGTGTGGCTTGATATTGAGTAAGAAAAAGGTTTATAACGCTGTGAGAATGGGTCTGCGGAGAGCATTTCTCCACGATCCCATTTAAACAGTCGTGGTAGATACATTACCTTGTTTGTTTTAAACATCATAAATACACAAACAACAATGAATACTTACAGGTTGTGTACCCAAATCTCCCGCTGGTCCAAACAAAGTAGGAACAGCATCGTTCTTCAGTGCCCTACGCTGTACATATCCGGCATGAGTCGCTGAAAGGTTTGTGAAGCTTTGTTTTTCGTGAAAGGCTGGCAGAGGGTGTGGCCTCTGGGTATCCCCACGTCAGAGTACCCAGGAAGAAAATGAGAAATCTCCAACAAGGCGTTTTGGGGCAGCATAGACTGTGTTAGAGTTTTACTCGCTACAGGGTGTACTTTGAGGGTTTTTGACTCTGCAGACCGTTTACATGCATAAAAACCTTCATAACACACAAGGGGACGGGTAATAACCGGAAAAGCATGACATGGGACCTTTAACAACAATGCAATGCGACCAGGCTGAATATTTTAACAAGACAACTTCAGTAAATGGCTAAAGCTTAATTATAATACAAAAATAGAGCTGAGAGAAGGTGTACCCATGAAAATCAAAAAGTATGATGCACTGATTGACAACACTGGCAGCAAACTGGTTCTTCAACCCCTACAATTCTTAAAGGGGTTTCTTTCTGCTCCTTCAACCATTACCTGGTAGAAGAAGAAAGAGGTAGAAAGTCTTACAGAATGATAAAATGTCTGTCTTGTGTGTCTAATCGCTGCTGGTGCCTCATGAGAAAGAATAGATTGCTTCTAATGTTTTATTAAGCATCATCTCCTCTCTTTTCATAGCCTGAGGAAAATAACACAACAACAGTATTTTCTACAAGCTTGTTAAGTAATGCTCTTTTTTTGACCATTTATCCTGCTCTCTCTCTCGCACGCTCTCTCTCTCTATTTTCTCACAAACACACACACCAAAATTGATTGCACACACAAGTAATGCCATAAAATCTTGCTGCAAGTTCATTGGCTGAGGCCGCACATCCTTTGAACCAATTAGAGTGCAGGACAGGTCTGTGTACTGGTGGCCTGCCGAAACTACTCAGTGACTGAATAATCTTGCTACAGCCAGTCAAGAGCCCACACACACACACACACACACACACACACACACACACACACACACACACACACACACACACACACACACACACACACCACACACACACACACACACACACACACACACACACACACACACACACACACACACACACACACACACACACACACACACACACACACACACACACACACACACACACACACACACACACACACACACACACACACACACACACACACACACACACACACACACACAGGGCAGATGAGGGGAAATGGGACACGTCTTGCATACAGAGCAGGCAGATCTTTCTCCTAGAGGAAGACATATCAAAAGAAAATCGGGTGAAATGTGACATCACTATTATTATTACTGATTGCTCGACTCTGTGTCTCCCTGTGTGCTCTCTCTGTCTTCCATCTGCTCTGTCTCTTCATATTTTACTCCTCTTCTTATCACCCCCTACTAATTGACTCCTCTGTCAGCAAGCATTTCTCTCCTTTCCCTGATCCTTTCTCTATATTCCTTCTCATTTGTCCTCCAAACTGTTTATTATCAGGGCCCAATTCTCCCCAAGTGATCCTCCATAATTCTCCTCCTTCTGTTCTTCATAGTCATTGGCTCTTTTTAATCTTTTAGACAAATTCTTTTTAGTTTGCCCTCCTTTTTATACTTCTTCCTTGTATTAGCCTCCTTCTTCATCAGGCTCCTAATTTCCAATCCTCTTATCTTCACCCTCGTCTACCTCCTTAGTCTGGCATATTGCTTCCAACTGACAGAGTTATTAGTTTCTCTGGGCTGGCGATCGGCCTGTATTCCCAGCAAGGATAGCAGCACATTCATAAATCAGCAGTGTGCTCACTTAACTTGTACCCTCACTGAGAAACACAGCACAATGTGTTCAAATGTGGGCTCAGATTTGTGAAGGATACAGAGATAGCTGCAGAAATGAGCAATAAGATGAAAGAAAAGAAGACGGAGCCACATCACGCTGGGTGAAATTAAATGTTAGAGGAGAAAGAGGTCAAAAGGGGAAACTATGTGTGTGTGTGTGTGTGTGTGTGTGTGTGTGTGTGTGTGTGTGTGTGTGTGTGTGTGTGTGTGTGTGTGTGTGTGTGTGTGTGTGTGTGTGTGTGTGTGTGTGTGTGTGTGGGTGTGCATTATTTTCTCCTTAATAAGTTGTAAAAACTCTTATTTTAATCTCTCTTCTGCACACTCCACACCAAAAACATGGTTGCATAGGAATTCAACTCAATCATGTTGTGAGTTTGCTCTGTCTCTCTGTCAGTGAATATTAACATCACAGTTTGGTGTTCTTCTTTGTTGTGAAAGGAACACCAATGCCTAAGGCTATCGTTGCAGTTACGCTGACATTACATCACTACCGTCAGGGTTGCATCATGGGAGCAGGTTTGATTTGTCTGTGGAGTGAAAGGATGAGGGTCACTTGTGAAGCAGCTCAGGATTGTCACAGTGCTGCAGTACAAACGGTTTTCAATTCAGAAATATTACAATATATCTTTTTTAAATATATTTTCCATTACAACTGCAACTTGGTTATTACAACCTCTCAAATCAGTCATTACAACTTCACGAATCTGCTCTGTGGCAGTATAAATCGGCAAATCTGCGGCCTTGACTTTTGCTACACTTCTTGCAATGAATGTGTCACTAAAGTAATTTTCACCTGTGGATGTGGGGGGAGGGAGGGGGGTTGGAGCGAAGGGGCGGAGCTATCAGAACGATGAGGCGCAAACTCGGGTCAGTCACACACAAGTCACAGCCAGTCCGCTGTTGCCCCTTTCACACCAACGGAGCTCCCGTTCTAGCTCCGTGCACTGCTTCGCTCACAACAACAATGGGGGACATGCGTCGGGTCGATGATCGTGTTACTTTTAATCATACGAAGCCAGATTAAATGAAATAACTAGGCCTACTTCTCCAACCTTATACTTTTCTCCAGAGTGCCGTGGTTCATTGTTTATTAATGTGTTTCAGCGGCATAGAGTGCCACAGTGACGCGTCCTAAAACCCGGAAGTAAACTTCTTCCGGTTCCTTTGACAAAAATCAATAGAGGCGAAGTCCCGCCCATCTACTTCCGTTCCGACCCATGGGACCTTATTTCGGAAAAATTATGTATTGAAGTCAATGGGGAGAGAAAGATTATCTTTCGATCCCGTTTGAATTGTGCCACGAATTACACATATGATGGTTGTCAATCTTAAAAAATTATTTCCATGTAAAAAAAGTCACAGTTTGTCATAAAACTGTTGAAATTCATATGATGTTTGTCAATTTAAAAGATAATTTTGCAAATAAAAAAAAAAGTAACACTTTTGAACTACATCTCCCGTCTCACACCACACAGCAAGACGGCCGTCACGTTGGCACATTTCACTTCTTTCTTTCAGAATGAGGCGAAAAGTATTAAAAGAGGTGAAAATCACTACAAGTCTGGGCAGGGGCGGACTGGGACAAAAATTCAGCCCTGGAAACTGACCCAGTCCGGCCACATGAAATGTCAATTGTTAGAAATCCGCTGTTTATTATTTAAAGTTTTACGTCCGATTCGCTCCTTTTTTCCTCTCTGTACACAGCTCCAGTTTGGGCATTGGCCTGTCATCAGATTTCCTTTTTAGTTGCTGCTGTAGTAGCGGAAGTTTAGTAAAATTATTTTTTATGAAATGATCCAAATTGCACTTGCTTCAGTTGCTTGCTACTTTTTAAGGGCGGTGATGACAGTTACAGTACAAACTGAAGTTGATGCGATTTGATTGGATTGGCATGACGTGAGCCTCATCTGATTGGTCATTCCCTCAATTTTTTTTCACCAAGGGAAGCCAAGCAACAGAGAGTGCAATCTACTGTTTCACCATAACATCTAGAGGGGCGCTGTTTCACTCTTTGTAAAATACTCAATGAGAATGGCGGAGAGATGGGCCGGCAGAATAATTACCGAAACTAAACGAAGTGTTTTTATATATTTATTGAAATTATAACTACAATCCAAAAAAACAGGGGAAGCCTGGCTTCCCTTGGCCTCCAGGAGAAAACGCCACTGAGTTCAAGGGATAATTCTCACCCACCTCTTGCTCTTGCCCTGCAGTTGTATGTGCTGGTTCTTCCACCAGCTCAACTCTGTCCCTCATTATGAACGCAGGAGGCTGGCTGTATATCTGAACTCGCGCCCTCATCATTCTCTTCATCATCTTGCACTTGTTCTAAGCTGCTGATGATAGTGCTTGTAGCAGCGCTGCTGCCAAAAAGGTCTGTCAATTTGCGACATTTATATGCATCACCTGCAAGTGACTTCACCTTTTCTTCTCTTGCCTTCTCGGCTGCACCTTTTTCTTTTCGTTTTCTTAGATTTGTATCCATGTTTTTTCATTCTCCCTGTCTGCCGCGGCGTCTAATCCCTTCTCTTCGTGTGGCCGGTCTTTTTTCTTCTTCGTGTGTGATTATTTGACAGATAAGAACCACACAACTGCATTAGCGGCCGCTGTCGCCCTCTGTCGGCCGTCAGCGCAACTTAAATGACTTTAAACAATTTTTTTTTAAAGTGCCGGCCGGCCGTCAACGGCCCTTGACGACCGGCCATTCTGTGGTTCTCCAGATTCTACAGATGGCCAGTCCGCCCCTGAGTCTGGGCATGTTGAGAGCTGTACATACACAAAAGGGGAGTTAGTCAGTTCCGTAAGAGCCAGCATGCGGGACCGGGATTCTGGGATTTGTAGTCTTTCTAGTTGCGTATTTTTCATAGTAATTTGTGGCACAATTCAAACGGGATCGAAAGATAATCTTTGAATAATTAGCAGCCTCTAAGTTGCACACAAAAAACAAGAAGTTTCCAGCAGTAAGCACATAATGTCTTTACCTTATACAGTAGTTTAACCTGTTAAGCCCGAGAGACCCCGGTACCGGGGCACTGCCGCAACATCTTGCAGGAAACAGTGTCTGAGGGCATGTTCATTTAATAAACTATGAATGTTTTATATCCATGTAACAGGAAGAAACTCATCTAACTGATCTTTTTTTTTTTTTTTTCAAAAGAAAACCCACAATGCTAACACTGAGCCTCTGAATTAGCAACGAGCGAAAAATGCTAACAGATAACTGCACCGAAAATCACTCACAAACCCTTATTATTTATCTTTTCTCCACATCCATGACATCGTTTCACATCGTGAGGTGACACGGAATCGAAGGGTACCCTCATTATCACTGAATTATACGAAATCGCGACGTTATAAACAAAAACAGACATCAAAACATTTGGCGCTAGGTAGCTAAAAATGCTAACAAGCTTACCTTGGCTCTGTAGTCTCTCCAAAGTGGTCTTCAATGGCATTAAAACGATAAAAACGCTGCTGAAGTTAATCCATAGGTTAATCCAATGTGTCTGTGTCCTCTTTGAAATGATTTCTGATAATCCATAAGCATTAAAACTGCTTTTCCGTTTCCAGATGTCAAAGCTAGAGATAGTTTCACTATAATGCAAAATTACATGCGCAAAGCCCCCACCTTTTTGTTTTACAATGAGTGTGTGTGGGGGACTCTCCCTTCGATTCTATTGGCTCTAACGGTCAGAAAGAGGTGTCAACCATCAAAATAGACAAAGGGGGGCCAGAGATATGGAAAAAAATCCATTTCCACCCAAATCACCTCAGAGGTGGAGTGTTTTTGGCTAAACCTCTCTAAAAAGGTCAAATGTCACTTGTTTTGCATCAATCTTGATACAGGGTACTTATTATATGTTGTACTTTGGATTCCTAAAGCTTTTAGTCTACCTTACCATCATCCAAGGGTAGTTTTCACTATAAGTAAAAAAGAATATTTGGACGGACACTATAATTTACAGTTTTTTACTATGTAAAATCTGAATTTTCTTTAAAATAAAAAACATCTATATTGTTCTGACTTTTCTACATCCAACTCACAGGTTTATCATTACTTTGAGAAAAAAGATTATTAATTTAACCCTTTTAGAAGGGAAGATATGGTCATTTGTTCTGGGAATGTCATTTTCGAGCCTGAGACCTGAAAAACAGGCTCAGGGCTTAACAGGTTAAGGATTAGTTAATGATTTATAACCTGTTGAAAACGCTGTTAGTTGTTTTAATAAATGGTGCCTTGTTTGAGAGTGATTTCCTGATATTGCGCTTTATACTTTAATTTTTCTTTATAATATCTACTTAACACCAAACAACATCTCATGTGTCTCGGGCTGCAAGTTTGAGTGTGTGTGTGTGTGTGTGTGTGTGTGTGTGTGTGTGTGTGTGTGTGTGTGTGTGTGTGTGTGTGTGTGTGTGTGTGTGTGTGTGTGTGTGTGTGTGTGTGTGTGTGTGTGTGTGCGTGTTGCTTGTTAGAGGAGGCCAGTTTTGAAGTTAACTGCCAAAGTGGGACAGATGCTATTTGTTAATCATTTTATGGTGTTTCATTTATCCTCCTCAAGCGCTAGATGGGTAGAGTTTGCCTCGCTGGACAATACATTGAGTCATAAAGTTTGGACAATCACAGGAAAGTATTTGAGAGTCAATTCATTGCACCTTTCTTTGTCCTAGCACTCAGAAAAGATTTTAAGTGCAGCTAGGCCCAAGTTTGAGTGGTAGGTTTCCAATTCCGAACGACGCCTCTGTGCTCAGAGTGTATTCTCTTGTATCTAACCTCTGAGTAGGCAGCAACTTTTACTCTTTTTCTAACTCTTGCATTCTGTATATTTTAACTGTTACATCTAATGCTTCTTATAGAAAATATTAGATGTTGTAGCACACACAAATACACACAAACTGCTTTTCAGATTGTGTGGGTGTTCCCTGCAATCTTGCCACTCTGTATCTCTCCCTAAGTTCTGCTTGATACATATCGGCTATTACGTAAAGATGCTGACGGCCTCACTGTGCAGGGAGCACTGCTGTGCTGACTGGCTGACTGAAATGTCAAGTACTGTCAGAAGCACCGTTTCATCAGATACTGCAGTCACAGTCTTGCCTGACCAGATTACTATCAGCCCTGGGTCAAATAAGTGTCACGGTATACTTTATCCTGTGTGGAGCTAAAGATGTTGTAAAAAGGTAACATTGTTACGTAAATTATCAGTTGCAGAAAACTCTGTTCAGTTCTGTCAAACACAGCACCAACTATTTGACGAAAACTTGTTTGTATGCCACAGGGCTGTTAGAGAGAACAGGAAAACAGATTCTAAAGACAGCAAGGTCAGATGGCCATGGGCACTTTCTGTCTTTCACTCTGTCTGTCACAAATGCTAAGCAGAGAGACACAAATATTCCAGACACTTTGAAAAGGGAACACAGGGCTCAGCTGGGCAGTGAGTATTTTAAGGACAGCATTATAGGCAAACCAAAAGCCTGGTGTCCAGGGAAGTGAAGCTACCAGCTGTAACCGCAACACTGGAGTTGTGTTCACCTTGTGAGTCTATGTGTGTGTCAGCATGGCAAATGTGCTTCTGGAGACACCTTCTGTAGCTTGAACTACCACATGCAGGTGAGGAAACACATTCTTTAAAGTGGCCCCATTTTGGTCATTTTCAGGTTTCATATTTGTATGTTGTGCCTCTACTATGACAGGTTTACATGCTTTAATGTTCATAAAGCTCTTTATATTTCTCATACTGCCTGTGATGCAGCACCTCTTTTCACCCTCTGTCTAAAACCAGAGCCCAGTCTGCTCTGATTGGTAAGCTGGCCGGCTCTGTTGTAATTTTGAACAACCGCTTAGAGATGTCCCGCCCCTTAGCCTATCACGTACAATGTGTTGGAGGACTAGCTGATATAAGCGCGAGTGTTGCGTAGTGATGTCACGATGTCACTAAACAAAGGACTACATTGGAGGCGTTTCAGGCGGGGGGGTGTTGGAGATGAACGCCCTCCAGAGGGAACTTTAGGATGTTAGCCTTAGCAGACTATCCCCAAAAACCATCATAGGCCCCCTTTAAAGAATTAGACCATAGAACTATTAGTGTTTGAAAACTCCTTAAGTATTTCAGCATTATGTGTAATCCAAATATGATATTATGGGAATGTATGTCTTTGCAATCTGAATTAAATTCTAGCAAACTTGATAGTGAAATATTATGACCAACTCTTTCAACTCTGCGACCCTTAAGCAGGAATCTTCAACCATAAATTACCTGCATTTCAAATAGTCACAAAATTGCCTAAGACCTAAGACTGTGTCCTCAGCACAGGCCTTTCCCATTATGCGACTGATCATGACTAAACTGAAATAAGTAGTCATAGTCTGTATTGATTTGTACAAATAAAGGTTTACTGTTAATTGTACCTGCTGGGCTAAATTATAGACATCTACACAGTAACAAAGTACAAGATGATAACTGATTGATAACTGAAATGCTGAAGTTTAAAATGTCTATTTGTACTGACATACGATAACAAATGCTGAGGTTTACATTTGGCACACTCGTTTGTATTTGTCTGAAAGCACCCTCCTATTGTAATTTTGACGCTTTACAATAGCCATCCTCAAAGAATAGCGTGCAGCGGAATGGTTTCCCTCCTGGTGCCTGTGTGTCTACTGTCCAGGCAGTGTAGTTTGGGGGGTGTGGCAGACAGGGAAGGAGTAGTCTACAGGAGGAAAAGAACAGACACTGCAACAGTTCAGACAATGGCTCTGGCCCTGCCATTGCTATTTCGAGAGGCTCCCTCCACCTTTAGCGTCGCCCCCAAACATTAACCACCTGCCTTTATTCAGTTGAAATATATTTTTGGTCTCGTGCTAGAAGGAATCTAATCTAGATGACAGGGTGAGACATACAGTGTGCAGGACTTCTTGTGGATTGAAACAGTTTCCTGGAAGCTGTTTCTGTATCCCCGACCTGCTACCATCTGAACAATGGGATAAGAAAGGCCAGCAAGGTTTTCGGGTTAGGAGTAAAACAGACGTACTTTCAGGCCTTTTTTGTTGTCGCTACATTAAATAAACCGCCATCACCAGCACATGGTTATAGTATGTTTGTTCTTTTTACATGAATGTACGGACCTACTCTTCTGCTCGATGCTGAAAAGTATCCAATTTGAGAAATCTACAGTACACACACCCACAGCAACAGCGCCCTCAGCACAGGAAGCTCCAGCCTTCCGATGACAGGAAGCAGCCCTCGCCATGGAGACAGCAGTCTGAGCTGATGTCCTGCAGGTCAAACACAAGCACACGCATACACACGCAATCTGATGCCAACTATGGAAGAGGCAATGATTTAGAAACAGAAATCGACTGATGCACCAAACCCTGTTTTTACAGACCATAACCTCTAACCACTGCAGAGCACACAAACACACTTTCACTCAACCCTGAGTTCAACAGAGCTATTTTAATAGATATGAAGAACAAAGCCTCTGTCGGTCCATGTGGAGGTGATGACCCGATCTCTATCCTCTCCTGTCTCAACTTCTTTTGATCTTTCCTCTGGGATTCCCCACTTATTATCGATACATTTTAAGTCAATGCTGCAGCAGCATGTGGAACAGGATGTTTTTGAAAATGTAGCTACAGTATCTTATTCTGTGTTATGTTTGTAGAAGCTAGACAAAAGAACTGTAAATGTGTGTAAATGGGAACCTCATGAGGCAGTCAATTATGAGCTTTATCATTATTGATCAGTTTCATTTCTAAGTGACCATGGCTCAAAATAATAAATATGAGAAATACCAACAGGGGGGAAACATCCTCTTTATGGTGAATAATTAGTTAGTGTTTGCTGAAGTATATTGTACTTGTGCAGTTAAAGACATATTATAAAAACCCTAATCCTGCCGTAGTCTCACTGGTTTTTCTTTTACTTAATTCATTTTCTTGCTTTCACTAGTGCTGCAGCATATTTACCAATATAGCAAAAATAATGACATGCCGGGGACATTAAGCCTCCAAATTAGAGTAAATCAGAGCATGAATAATGCAGACGATGTTTCTGTTAGTGTGTTTTGGTTTGAAAAATACATAATATAAAAAGGTGTCACGTCTTGTCTGTGTGTCTGTGTGTCTGTGTGTCTGTGTGTCTGTGTGTGTGTGTGTGTGTGTGTGTTGTAGTAACCTTAGTCTGGTGTTCATTCATCAACATTACACACATTGTTTCCTCCAGTGTGACTTGGCTCCATGCTGACCTTACGCACCCTTTCCTCATACTCCCTCCAGACGAAAACATTTACCTTCTTCTCCACCTCCCCACCACCTCTTCCCTCCCTCCATCCCTCCCCCTCTCTCTTTGTGTGTACATCTTCTATCTTAACGTGTACATAAACATTTGTTCATTACTGTCAATATTTACATCAGTGCAGTTTGTTGTGTCCTTAGCACTGTGACTGCTGTATGGAAAAGTTAATAATCCATTAGGATTCCAGGAGGATAGGCTTTAATATGTATACACATGCATATATAAATATACACAAACTCACTACCAAACACATGCAAGTATATAGAGGTCGACTCAATCAAATCACACCTTCTCTGACATACAGGGTTTAAAAACATTTAGTATAAGCAACAGGTTCAAAGCATGTGAGAGTTGTTTTTGTTGTACAACTTAGCCAATAGGATTTGACCATTTAGAGGCAATCCAAGGTCAGTCTGAGGAAACAAGGTCAATTGATTGAACATCCCCTTGTGAAAAACATGTGTATGGTGTCTGTGATGTGAAAAACACTGCACAAAGCCACAGGTCAAGGATGCGATGTGACGTTGATGCCTCGTCACTCTGTCATGTGACATGTGTCATGGTGGTAGTTGCAACAATCTGCATGGAGGTTAAATAACTTTTCCCTGTAAACACCACCTTTTAGACTTTTCCCACATCCTGTAACCTTGCCTTCCCTTTCTTTGATACACTCACTCACACACACACATCGCACAGTTGTGCATACCAGCGCTGTGCAGTCAAATAAGAACCAAAGCTATCAGACACAGAAAGCTTTGTTCATCTTGACCTCTCAAAGAGTTGGGAACATAATGACTAAGCCACACCAAGCCTGTAAGAAGGATGGAAACTATGGAAAAATGCAATGTTTATTCTCACCTGTGATTTTCTGTTCTTTATGTGAGTCAACTGGCAGATTCTTTGTATACTGCAAGCTACGGATACGCTAAATAATGTCCAAAATGTATGCAGAAAAATAACCCAAATCATTAATAAGATTTGAAGACCCAGAGAGCTTGGTTTTAAATAAATACCTCCTCGACAACAATAACTATTTGTGAAAGAAAAGGCCACGATCAAAGGAAAAGAACATCCTTGGTTATCCGTCACAAGTTTAACACAAAAAACAACTCTGTATGGATGTGGTTAATTTAGTTTAGATTTAAACTGGCCCTGCAGCACAAGCAAAAACAATGTGTCACCTGATCACATTTTTCCAAGTTCAAACTAATGAAACAAACCAAGAACAAAAACATAATTGTATAAATCTCTCATGTCAAATAACTGTCCAAACCTTTGGAACATGTTGTGTTTAAATCAGACTCAATCACTCACAGCAAAAGCTGATTGACTGAGAACATACACCTTTATGTAAATTAAACCGCACATTACACAAAACAAACAATATACTATTTGCTATTCCAGAAGGTGCTTTAATTGAATGTTTCCTATATGAAATCATACATTTTGAAAGATTATTTCATTACAAAACGGCCATTACAAGTGTAGAGATAGTGCCCTGGACAAGTGTTCTGCACGGCAGGCTTAACTTGTCTTTATGATGCTACTAGCAGTAAAATGACAAACCGGTTTCATTTTCTCTGGCATCACGAATCCTCAGTGTGAGGGATGTCACTAATACTGCTATAAACGGCCAAATATAAAAGCTTTGCACCTCCTCTAAACTGCAGATAGCTATAAAGAAAAGCCAATAAAAAACACCCAATCCAATTCCTATTAGTTACATTATTTACACTGGCTTCTAGTTGAGCCTTGTATCCACAATTTCAAACTATGACGCACTTACTTACACCACATTTACTCATCTTATTTCCCCTTTTTCATTATTTCTTTATTACATAGTTTCTAAGTTTCCAGCTCACTCTTTTCTCTGCCTCTTCCTCTGTCCCTGCCTGCCTTCCTCTCCTCCTCTTCCCAACTGGTCTTGTTATATCCTGAGCATGGCATCCCAGGGGGCCAATAGAGGGCTGGCCTACGGGCGTTGTGAGGCCCCGCTGTGCATCGACACATCCCTCCTTCTCTTTGTGTCACTATTAGATCATCTCTCTCTCCTCTCAATGTGATTTTTTTTTCAGTGGCACGACTGACAGCACCTAAGGACAAGTGCTCTGCTTCCTTTTCAAGCACTCCTCAAAAAGAGGCTTACGCAATACACACACACTTTCATACTTAATGCCAAATCATCCAATTAGCACAGAAGTGGAGAATAAAAAAACTAAACATGAATAAGGTCTGACAAATTAATGTTATTTTCCCTCATGTTACATTTGAATAATTTTGGGAACATGAAGAGAAAAAACTGTTCATAATTTTTCATGGGAAATCTCAAAGAGAGATTTCATTTCCTAGCTCAGACACCAAGTCATAACTTATCGACCCCTTGAATTCATTCTGCTTTACATTGAAATAGATACCCAAAATCTCCAAACAGTGATCTAGTTGCTTACAGTAGTTTGTATTAACTCAGTCCGCAGCCCTAAATATTCACTAGACTAGACCATCAAATGTGTATTAATCCACAGCTGAAAAAAGTCCCCAATGAATTCACAATTTATTCCAGTTTAAATAACATTTGCTAACAAGTACAGCACCCAGCAGTTAAAGTGGACCTATCATGCTATATTTGAACAATATATTGTAGGGCCATACCTATATAAAGTATATAAATATAGTTCTTTTTTCAAAATATCAAACAGATCCTGCATTTTAGCCATGCCTCATTTCGCTCCATTTGCTCTTTTTCCAGCCCTGTTTTTGCAGGGGGCTGATTCTGTGAGCTGCAGCTGACCACGCCCCCCTGCAGGAGAGGGGAGCGTGCTCTGATCAGCTGCTGGGCTGTCAGAAGAGGGGGGAGATCTCCGTCCTCCGTGTTTTATTATATTATTATATAGAGTCGTTATTCATTTGTTTTAAAGCTCAATAAATAACAAAGAAGACCTTTGATCGGCACTTTTCTAATTTTGTCCGGAAGATTTCAACTTTAACGGACATCTTGACCGGCGAAAAAAAACCTAACTGAAACTCTGCCGCACGGTCCCCTCGTTCCTTGGAAGAGGCGGAGAGGTGGGTGTTTGTCATCTGCTGGTGGACTAACCGGAGAGAATTACAGTGCTTGCTTCGACGGGGAGGGATTGCATTGAATTACAGCAGCGGGAGCAAACGCTTGCCTCGGGGAGGGAGAAAAAGAGCCACAGCGGAGAATAAACAGAAGGGCAACCATGGCAACCATGCGCGGGAAGTCTTCTTCGCTGCTTTTGTGGCAGACTACAGCGCCACTTACAGGCCTGGCATATGTACTACAGCGTCTCCAGCGCTTTCGAGGGGCAATGGCCGGCCGTGGCCCAACCCCACATTCCCCTGATAGGTGGAGAGTTGGCCCAATAGCCGTAGCACCACCGTCCTGACGTCAGGACAGTGTTCAAATCTGGATCAGTCTGTATCAGATCCGTTGCAGCCCCGTTTTTAGAGATTTGGGTATGGAGGAAAATAGAGAGGGTTGTGTTTTCTGACACTTGGTGAGTTCCCTGGAACACCGGGGACACATATTCATGTATAAAAGACGTACAAAAGTGCATTTTGCATGATAGGTCCCCTGTAAGGTAAATAGTAATTGAATATAAAAGTTAAATGACCAGCCTAATTCCTAATACAGTACATCATGCTAACAATATATATTTAATGCTATTCAAAACATCACACAGAGAATAAACTTGGCTATAGGCTAGATAGTATAACCACACAGAAGCAAACCACATGATCACAACTTAAAACGTTACTATCCTGTTAAAAGGGCTGAGTTTGAATTCACAGCAAAAATAAACTGCCGTTGTCCAATGTTTACCAAATGTCCTATGGGTCGATAACTGGTGGGATGCTTCACATCAAATAAAAACTAGATTTGATCATATCAGAACTTACACTCCAGCCAACAAGCACAGGACACGAAAAAGGCTCATTGTCTGCTTTCAAAGTCACAGCCAGTTATGACGTCATCAAGCTAATTAGTGAAATTAAATCAAATTTATTTATTTTTCCCCTGGGAGTGTTTAGTTGCAGATTCGGCCCAAATGTGTGGCTATTTGTTTGTGTATGTATTTGGAATTATGGACATGGTCAAGGCCAACTCAGCGGCAGAAGAATCCCCGGAAAGTGTCCCTTTCTCTCCGCACTGAGTCAGGAAATGCACTGAGACAAGGCCCATTGTCATCAAAAGAGTGTGTGTGTGTGTGTGAGAGTGTGAGTGTGAGTGTGAGTGTGAGTGTGAGTGTGAGTGTGAGTGTGAGTGTGAGTGTGTGTGTAGAGTTGATGCACTTTTTAAATAAGAGTTTTAAACTCTACAGGCCTTGAACTAGTTTGATGGGTAAATATTAAGTGGGTTATGTAATACAATTCCCTGTGTAGGTCATATGGACGCACTATTGAAGGAATAGAGGGATGGATGAAGGGTTAGAACATTTAATACTTTGACAATAAGAAAAAACCTGAGTTATGTTAGGAATTTCCAATGTGTTTATTAGCCATGTCACCCATGTGACAAGGGATCAATGCTGTCAGACAGAGGTTTGGTTGTACCGTCGGTCATGGACAGGAAGCAAATGTAAACAGATGCATGGCGCCTTTTTGTCATGCGCCAGGAAGGGTCAGCCACTTTTTGTGTAGTTAGGCGTTTTTTTATCTTTTATGGCCGTGTTCCCAGAGGTGGTGTGTCACCGGCTAACCAATAAAATGGAAGGAAAGAGTACTAGCCCCAAAACTAAAACTGAGTAGGGTAGAGTGAAAGAAAAACGGGAGGAGGGGTAGAGTGGGGCAAAAGAAAAAGGAGGGATGCAATTTGAAAGACAGGTTACACCTATCTACAGGAGATAGGAATACACAGAAATCATATGTGTTAACTTACGTGTATTGTATGTTATATCATAAGTATTTATGATGTTCATAAATGACATGCATAGACATTTTCTTTCCACGCTAATTGAGCAAACACAATCAGCTGATGAAGGCCACAAGATACAGCTAAAAGCATTAAAGAAACCTATTAAGTGGTGTTGTTTCATTCTAGTACTTGTTTTCTAGTAAAGGGACCATATCTACTATCAAATGGGGCTCCCTGGTAGCTCGTGTACCATGTCTGAGTACAAATCCGACTTCAACCCTTTGCTACATGACGTCCCCTCTCTCTAACTATTTCTAATGTATTATCTTTACAATCAACAAAAAAGTAATTGAAAATATAAATAAAAGCACTGCCAATCTGAGAACCTATCACCTATCAGTTTGAAGATGATAAGAAGCAATGTTTTGGGGGTTACGGTGCAGCCAGCAGATATCCAGGCCAAGACTTCCTTTGAATTAAAATACTCAATGTTTCCAGTCCATTAACAAACTTAGAGACATGGGAATGGAGTAAGAGTTGCACAATGATGACAAATATGAATGGATTATTAAATAAGTAACCATACCAGCTCGTCACCATAGTTACAATCTCCAAACACGGACAGGAGGATCAGGCTATAAACTGAAACTTCAAGTTTTATAGGAAGATATTGAAAACTACATTTGCTCGGGGTAAAGTTGTGTGTACTGTTGTGTTTATTTTATGTATGTGCATGTGTGTGCAGACACATGCTTACCTGGCCAATGGCCTGAGGAATCAGAGGCCAAACTGGGCCATCTGGTCCTTCAGCATGGAACTGACGCGTCAGCACTATAGTAGGCATATCATCCTCTCTCTGGCTCGTTCTGTCTCTCTCTCCCATACACATATCCTCCCACGCACTGACAGACAGGCCGTGGCTCCGTGCGGTCTCAGCGGATCTCTGATGGCCTTTGAGAGGCAGCCATGCTGGAGGCGACAGGCCTGCGCTCAAACTGTTCCACCATGACATGTTGGCTTCGTTATTTCTCCATTCAGCGAAGGATATGGTGTCATCCTTCCCCCTCTCTGCATGGAAAATGAAATCAAGCTTTGTCAGCCTTTTCCAAGGAGACATTAATGCCATGAGATATATTTCAAAAATATCTATTGTAGAGAATTTGAAATGATGTTCTTCAGTATAGCGCAGAGAAGCCCAGATTGAGATTGTTAGAATCTAAATCTATAAACATCAAGTGAATCAGATCCTACAGTAAATCTGTCGTAGCTAATAATTAGCATTAGTTAGCTAGTGATTTGATAAATTGGGTTGCATGATTTAAGCTTAAGAAATGTCTTAGCTGGTAAGAACTCTTCTAATATATAAATGACTTTCTTAAATAAAAGAAACTGTAGCTATGTCCACTCAAAAGCAATCAATTACATATACAGAAAGTAACCGTAGCATGAGCTGTAGCATAACTACGGAAAAATTACAGTTTAGGTTTTTTTTGTAAATGTTGTTAAGACTTGTTAGACATGGACATCCTTGTATAATATTTATTTCATTGTATTAAGTACTTAGTTTAACGCTTAAAAAAGGTCATAGATTACAGGCTAATGTTAGCCTCATCAGGTGGTTCACTTACAATACTGTTAGCAGTTAGTGAGTGTAGATTTATTTAGTAGCAACTTTTCTCTATATGAGAACTAGTTTGTGTTGTTCAACCTTGTTTAATTCAGTGATGTGTAAAACTGGATGAAAACCATTACAAGAGATGTGATTCATTGTTACAGCCTGTTTTTCAAAGCATTCATGACATAACAGAACTACACAAGCAAACTTATTTTGGAAATACTAAGAAATCTACATTGCATACCTAGAAAAGATTGTAAATGAAAGGTGGGGCAGGTAAGTTTGAGAAACCGGCTCGAGATACACTTTTTGTTATATTCCATGGAATGCTCTTAACATCCCGATAGCAATGAATATCTTAAGTGCTTTGACAAAAAATCCATAAAAAAATGTCATCTGTGGAAGCCGTAGTACTGTAAAAAGCACGACCAATCATTTTAGCCGGCCCGGCTAAAATAACTGGATGGCCTACCTGCCTGTCAGCCTTCCATCTGTGCACAAACTTATCTCATGCCCTCATTGGTCATGTGCGCGTTCGTGTGTGTTGGAGGAGGGGCTCTGTAAGGAAGTGGCAGATTTTTTCCGGTTGTGTATTTTCAAATTCTAGCGATCTCGAGCCGGTTTCTCAAACTTACCTACCCTACCTTTAAATAAAAGTATTATTTTAACATCCCATCAACTAGCTAACCTTGCATCTTGCATGTTCACCTTTGAATATTAAGTGAGTCCCAGTGAAAAGACTCCTGAACCAAACACACTCACCTGAAAGTTCACTCGTCTGCTTCCATTCAAGTCTTTTATAAAGGCTCAATCAATCTGGAAAAAGCAATCACCTAGGGCCTCGGTCTCAGTGTAGAATAGATCCAACTGGATAAAAGAACAAGGATAAAAGATACTGAATATGGAGAGAATGAAAGGAAGGTTTAATTACAATGTGACTTCATATTTGGCAGACAGACATTTGGACTAACAAAGACAGTACCCATTAATGGTGGATTCTATTCTACCAGGCTTCAAAAGGCATTATGAGGTTGTTTGGTCCACCTCCTCCACCATCAACTTTCAAAGAAATAACATAAAACACAAAAAACATTTCTCAGATAAGGTTACTCGCAAATGAACCTACAGGCTATACAAAAGTATGAGATGCAGAAGAGCAGGGTGGGGATAATGTGAAAGGCATTCATCATCATGTCAAACACTGAATGTGAGTTATCTGGGGCAGATCGTCCCACACTGAGCACACACGGTTCCCCTCCAGATGAGTGATTACCTGAATGACGGCCTACATATACAATACTGTAAGTGTCAACATGTTCAGTGTTTTGTTACCCGGTGTTAGATGAGAGCAGTTAGGTAACCAAGAGAGGCAGCTTGGTCTACAGCTCTGGTGTCGCCTCTCACTCTGCAGCCTACCTTGTGCCACTGTGCTTTAGCTGGAGAGCAGGTTACATAAACAAACATTGGTCAACAGGTTGATGTTGGAATGAAAATCTGACAAAGAATATTGGTTCTTCAGAATATCACAAGAAAGTGGAGCTGGAGTGCCTTCCAGGATGTTTCCGCACATGCCATTACAACAATGTCTGAAAAGTCCAGCCTTGGGAGATCTTTTAGAAATAAAAAAGCAAGATGCTACAAAACAGTTCTCTAAAAACACAATTGGTGCATAATGATATCAGAAGGACCGAACAGTTGATTGGCAGTCAATGTCTTGCTCAAGGACAATTAAATAGAGTCTTCTTGCTTAAAGGGTGTCTTCCAACGATTCACATTCTTTCGTTTTGCATCTATAGCTATATTTCCATAAACATGTATCGCGTTGGAGAGGCTGTATAGAAACTGTGACATTTGAAAATGTTTAGTTAATTGTGTAAAAAAGGTTTCCACACTCACTCTAGGAGGTTTTTGCCTTGGTCAAAAAATGTTGATGCATTAAATGGAATATTGAAATGCATTTTCTGAAATGGTTTTTGACGTGGCGAACATTCAAGTCACATATTAATTAGCTGTTTCTGCTGTTGCCATCTTTCCTCGATATTTATTTATATTTGTCTTTGTTTTTCTGAAGCATTAATAATGGCAAATATTAAGTGGCATGGAAGACAAACAACACCATGCAGTGGGTCACCTATAATTCAGTGAAGGTTAATCAGAAAAGTCACAATATTGTATGATGATTTCTTTTCTGGACTCTATTTCAGACTGAGCATTGTATTAGTAAACACACCTTTGTTAACATCTCATATTTCCATGCCGAGCTGATTTCTATGTTGTTTGCCCTGCTGTGGTTGAGTCTAAGGTTTTGTGTCCTCTTGTGTCTGCGTAAGTTACACACTGCTATGTACTGTAAACTTCTCATACAGCCTCTGTATGGTGACGTAATGTGACTGCAATGTAAATGAGCAAACAGTGCAGCAAAAGCACATCCTGTGCTGAGTGCAAAGGACAATAAGAAGGTCATCCCTCTTCAGTGGTTCATTAGTTTTCAGGCACCTAAAGGACAACGATATGATAGCAAGAGCACAAACGTCACTGAGCTCTGAGATATCTTTTTCAACAGCAGCTACATCACAGCTCAGTGTAATCTCCTCGGAGCGAACCGTACCTGTGTTATGTTATTGAGAGAATGAGCTCTTCCTAAATATAAAATACTCGAAAGATAATGAGCGGGAACCACTTCAAGTTAGAGGAACTATTTATTCAAGCATGAATCATTGCCGTCTGGGGAGCTGAATTGTAATGACTGAAAGTGTGCTTGCATTTTATAGCCATATTTAGACAAGAGGTGTAACATTATTATCTTCTCAACAGTCTACATTGTATTAGTTATGCTTCATATGTTTTAAACCCTAAAATATGTCATAATTCTTGCACAAAAGTATCCTGTGGTTACCAACCTATTTTACTCATCTTCCCTGAAATCAAACATTATCTTATTTCAATGTCACTTTGCTATCTAGTGTGAGGAAGGATTGGCAATATGTAAAACCCAATACAAAGACCAATCATTTTGGACATGCTGTCATACATGACCTGGGGCTTTCTGACACTTTGCTCCACTTAAACCAAATCAAAGTATCATCCCTTTGCTCTTTTTTCTTGTTCCACATTTGTGTGATTTGGCTCAGAACATGCAGCACTCAAGAGCATCTATCACAACAGGAAGAGGACTGTCTCACTTCAATTGTTGATGAAAGTTCAAAAGAGCCAAAGGCTTCCTATATAACCTGTGGCATGCACTTTCAAACCTGCGAGTGTAGTTAATAAATGCTAAAAAAACAACAACACCCTGCTCCTTGGGGAAAATAACAAAAAGCACAGAAGTGGAAATAATCCAATAAATTGTGTAAATGCTACATTTACACAATATGGGGAAAATAAGCTTTATTGTGGATTTCTGCCACCAGATAAAATAGGACTCTTTATTAAATTACTGGCCAACAAAAATGCAGTCCTCACAGATAGAGAAAAGCATAACGCTGTAATTAATATATAATCATAATAAACAAATCACTCACTCAATTTGTCAGGAAGACTATGCCAATACATTTTGGCAGCTACAGTGCAGTGATGTTCTTCAGAATCATATTAGCCTGTTAGCCAAATTGTCAACATTAGCCTGACAAAACTTGAGATACCATGTGAGTGCAACACAGAGTAACTTATAGAATGCAGGCTCTCAACCAAAACAAATATGAATGTACGAGTGCATTTGTGAAAAGCAGGGAAGGATGGTAAGTATCTGACCCATTACTCATCCCATCACTCATGTCCTTATGTTCTTTGAAATGTAGATAATGCATGTCACTTCAGCCTTAGCTGTCATTTCAGACTGATTGTTCGTTTAAATGGGTTTGTCATGAGGCTGAACCATTTAGCTTTCTGTTGCCAAGTTACTTTTTCTCCCTCTTCCAAGCCGAGTTTGCTTAACCTGCTTGAACTGCAGCATTTTCTCAGGACTGAGCTTCATCTCAGGGCTTATCTATCACAAAACCCATGCCGCACGCTGTGGAAAATTCCCTGAACCTAAATGTGGCTGGCGTCCTTGAGAGACAGGAGCATGGTGAAATAAGTGGTTGTGAAATAGAGAAAGCCTACTTTCTGTGACATTCAAAGAGAGAGCAGGAGAGGAAGAAAATCGGAAAATGCCACAGCCAGGAATAAGGAAATAGACTGGAAGGCTGGAAACCACTGATTGTTGGTTTTGTTTCTACTGTTCCATATCATATGCTTTGTTTCTCATAAGAACAGGAAAATACCTTTATTTTCAATGACCAAGGCAAAAGCCTGCTATTTGAACTGTGATTTCAGATGCATTGGCATACTGGAGGAGATTGTGTTAATACATGTAAACAAAGCTGTCTATTACCTGAATCTGGGACATAAGGAAACGTAATGATTTTAAGTCAAGTCCGGATAGGATTTCTCAGTCTGTTGCTCTTTCTCTTGTTATCTGTCCTTATCTGTATCTCTCTCAATACACACACATTCACATCCCCCATTCCCAATAGAAAATAAAATGTTCCTGTGTGTACTTCTATAATTAAAACACATAAAAAAGATAGCATTTCACAGACTTTTTGCACTGGGTTTTGTCCAAAAGAAGAGAGAAAATGGCTGTTGTATGTGTCTGTTTTCTCCACATATATATCAATGAGAAGGCCCTCTACAGGAGGCCCATTACATCCCTGCAGCCAGAATCAAAACAGATCCTTTATTTCTGCCGGGATAGATATTGCAGTTTCCTCAGAGTTATACAATGAAAGATATGCTCTATTTTCATTTCTTCCTGTGCCCAATAAGTAAGGTGAAAGTACTTGGTTTGGCTTAAGCCAATGGCGGAGTCCTCAAAGTCACGTACAGCAGGGCGAGACCTGCTTCAATTAGCTTTTTCCTTCTGAATGAAACATCCACAAGAGGCAAAGATGAAGGATAAATCAAGAAAAAGAGCGGAAGTGGAGGGAAATGGAAAAGCTGCTGAGTTACTTTGTTCCTATTCTGTTTGCCTATATGCCTTGGTATATGTGTGTGGGTTGGTGCCACAAAACACGATACTTTAGACCTCCTAACCTGTTTTTTGGACGGTATCCATTTCATCAAACTCTATATTTAAGAAAGGCACAGCAGTGTGTGTGTGTGCAATCATGCAGCGTGACTTAGCACAATACATATTCTCTAGCCAAAACACAGAGGGTGGGACACACACTGCTTCTGTGGTAAATGTCACATACACCTCACCAGGGGGACGTGATTTTACACACTCGCATTACGGATAGGGCGGGTCTCTGGTGTACCCTCTTTTCCTAAACTGGCACGGTGCCTCAGACGAAGCAGAGTGCTCATATGCATGCATGATGTGCTGCCTGCACACCTCAGTCTCATCTCACACTGCATTAATCCGTTATCAGATATTTAGCAAGGTGATGAGATATGTTTAAACAGGGGCAAAGAGGGGAGGGGTACTGTGCTGGAAAAAGCAAGAAAAACATGAGCAGAAGGAGATGAAACAAGGTGTAAAGATGGCTGTGGGCGGCAGATTTTGATAATTATTTAACAGTGTGTGGGATTTAGTGGCATCTAGTGGTGAGGATGAAGATTGCAACCAGCTGAATACCCCTCCACTCCTGCAATTCCCAGCATGTCGTCCATGACCATCATTTTAAGCTTTTGTTTTTATTATAAAGATATGTAAATTAAATTGTGAGATTTTGTATGATTTCAGTTCGCCACTTTGGTTCATAGACTGTATATGGAGAGCTTTGGTCCAGTCTTTAATATCTACAATTGAATATATTGCCATAACATTTGGTACGAACATTCAATCCCCATGATTGAGTGTAATAGCTCATTTCAATTTGACCAATACTTTGATTAAGACTGAATACCTGCAAAACTATTATCACATTCCCATCAGCGTTAGTTTGACTTTGTCATTAGTGGAACATTAGCTAATGTTAGCATGCAGTCTGAGAGTCACTTAAGCTTGCTGACCTTCCACTCTCCCAACATGTTGTCCAACCACAGCACAGGACAGTTTGACATGTATTCTCCTTTCTTACGTCAGCAGGTCAGACATAAAAACAACTTGATGTAAATCACTAACTTCTGAGTGCATAAGGGTTTATGTGACGTATAACTTGTCTATAACCAAGCAGACTTTGACAAAGTGCACAGCCATAAAGGATAACACCACGACATATGAAAAGTACAAAGTATGCTGATAAAAAAAGCAAAACCTTTCCCAGTGAATGTTGACCTGTCTGCAGATCTGTTTACTTGTAACATATATATATATATATATATATATATATATATATATATTTTAAAGACGTTTTGTGCAGATACTGTACTAAGAAGATTTAAGTACAGCAATTCCATAATGTTAGAAAGTTAGGATAAAAACACACTGAACTGCATGTTGAATGTGTAAAGTGTTTTTATTTGGTTTGATGCGGTGTTACAAAAAAGCCGAAGAAATACCAGGACATTACATTTGACAATGATTTGCTTTTTGGGTTGGGTTCTCCTGAGGCACATACTGTACCAACTCTCACTTGTTTACCATGCTTAACAGCTTTTCTATTCATTCTATCTGTGTTTGTGCGGCATGCATTCTTTTCAGAATGACACACCCTATGCATCCAAAATGCTCCACAGTAGAATATGGCAGTTTAGAATATTAAGGGATGAACTAATAAAAAAGGTATTACAGTGTTTTGCAGTGTAATACATTTCCTCTTTACTTGACATTGATTTTGGATGCTTGTTTATTCCTCTGTGACCTCCTCTGACTTTTGTATTCTATGATGAGACTTAATTACAGGCTCTAGTAATCCGAGGGGGGGGGGGGGGGGGGGGGGAAATTGTGAATTCCAAGTTTTCATTGGAATTCACAAAAGATGCCAGCAAAGGTTGATGAATGTCACGATTAACTACAAAACCTTTTCTCCAATCAAGGTAGCTATCTCTTTTTCCTCCCTCAGTGTTTGACGGTGACGGTCTTCACCTCGGTGAAGAAGTGGTAGGAGTCCTTCCCCCCCTCCCTCCCCACACCAGAGTTCTTCATCCCTCCGAAGGGCAGGTTCAGATCCCTCACCATCCAGCAGTTGGTCCACACCATGCCTGCCTGTATCTTCCTGGCCATCCGGTGAACTTTCCCCACGTCCTGGGACCACACGGTGGCCGCGAGACCATAGCGCACGCCGTTGCCCTTGGAAACGGCCTCCTCCTCTGAGTCAAAGGGGGAGACGCAGGTGACGGGGCCGAAGATCTCCTCCTGCATGAGGCGGGAGCTGTCAGAAATGCCTGAGATGACGGTGGCCGGCATAAAGTAGCCTTTAGCGTTGCGCTCAGGGAGGTGGAGCTGATCCACCCCCTCCCCACAGTGGACCGTGCCTCCTTCAGATTTGGCGAGTGCTACGAAGCTACGGACCTAGGGACCGGGACAAATGGATTCAAATTTAAAGTGGATACGGTATGTAGAGAATGAGGATTTGTTCTGTTGCACGAAAGCTGCAAGTATGAGTTGATTTATTGATTAGTTAAACAACAGAAACATAATTGGATATTATTTTGATAAATGATTCATCGTTAAAGGACATTTTTATGCAAAATGGCTGCTTTAGCCTCTCAAATATGGAGATTTCTTGCTTTACTACGTTTAATATTATATAAAATAGAGATTTTTGGGGGTTTCGGATTGACAAAACAAGCAATTTAGAGACACCACCTTGGACTTTTGTATGACATTTTATAGTCAAAAAGAAAATAATTAGCAGGTAATTGATAATATATGTAATTATTGTGGGTTGCAGCCTTATCCAACACCATTTGAATGTGTAATTATCACCTTCTCCAGGTGCTCTTTGCTGATGAGCGCTCCGTTGTTGTTGCCGGGGTCAGAGGGCGCACCTGTCTTCCACTTCTTAGCCGCAGCCACAAACCTTTCCAGGAACTCAGAGTAAATACTCCCCTCTACATAAATCCTGCTGGTGCACAAGCAGATCTCCCCCTAAGGAAAGGAAGGAAGGGAAAGATAACTTGAGATTGTTCAGGACGTTGTTCTTATTCAGCTGCCTCATGACAAAATATGGACTGTGATCTCCCCCATGTGGACAAGTCTGGTCACTGAAGCATTTATCTCATGGACACATAATAAGAATAAAACTATAAAAATAAATTATGAGCTAAACAAAGCTGTCATTTAGTTTACAAAAAAATGCTTTTGACACATAGATTCCCATTAAGACAGATCCTCATCATATCAAACCAAGTAGGACCCATAACTATTTCACTGTCAGTGGATGTATTTAGAACATATTCCCAAAAACATTTACAAATGATTTAGCAAAAAACTGGCATTCTTGGAGCCCCTGAAGTTTAGCTTACACACTGGTGCCAGCCTTGATAATAACCCTAAAAAAAAGCATGTGTAATACAAAAGAAAATAATGACAGCAATACAATTCAAAACTTGAATAGAGTCCGATAACCCTTCCTGACACTCTTCTCTCACCTGATTGGAGAAGCTGGAGCGAACAGTGGTCTCGATGCACCGGTCCAGGTCTGCGTCAGCAAAAATAATGGCAGGGTTTTTCCCTCCCAGCTCCAGAGAGAGCTTCTTACAGTAGGGGGCGCTCCGCTCTGTGATGCACTGGGCAGTGGCCGTGGAGCCAGTGAAGGAGACCAATGGGACGTCAGGATGGCCGACCAGGGCGTCGCCTGCTTTTGGCCCGGTGCCGAAAACAATGTTGACAACTCCTGGAGGAACACCTGTGGAGATAGAAAGCTTTCAGCAATTCATCAAACTCATTTTTGTTATAGGTCATAGTGAATAATAAGTAATAACTTATATATACAGTAGTATCCAATGTTTGAGAAGCAGGTTGGTCTATTACGGTGTATTCTAACTTATTATGTTTGTTGTATACTCTACAGATACTCTATTGATATATATATTTCGACTGTTGATATGATGCTGTCTTTGGCTCTTTTCTGCTGTAACAATGTAAATGTCCCCTCTGTGGGACTAATAAAGGTATTCTTATTCTGATTCTGATTCTGGTATATCTTCTGTGCATGTAAATAGATTTCAATTGCATTGTGGGTGTTGTAGTCCTACCAGCCTGCTGCATCAACTTGCACATCATCCAGGCAGTCACAGAGGTCATCTCGCTGGGTTTGGCCACCACTGTGTTGCCTGCAGCGATGGCAGGAGCAATCTTCCAGGTCAGCAGGTACAGGGGGAGGTTCCAGGGGCTGATCAGACCGGCTGCACAAAACCAAAACACAGATTTAAAACATATGAAGCACGAAAAATATAACAGGTTTTAATGCAGAGATACTGAGCTCTCACCCACTCCCACAGGGCAGCGGATGGTGTAGTGCAGGCAGCCCATGTGGTCCGTCTGGCTGCAGTCGTTGGTGTGGTGCAACAGTGATGAGGCAAAGAAGCGGAAGTTGTACGCAGATCGGGGAATGTCAACAGTCCGTGCAAATGTTACTGTTTTACCTGTAAAGTCACAACAAAAACATAAGGGATAATAGTGGACAGGGGATAATAAAACAGCACCTGCTTATACTCAAAATAGTTCAATATCAACCCCAGGTCATGATCACTTCATTTTGTACAATGTTTGAGCGGTCCTCTAGTGCCACCCAGAGGCCAAATGTCAGTTTAGTTCACAAAATTATGAATCCAATACACAGGTGAACTAAACATGCGTAAAGTACTTGCAAGCTCTTTCGAAAGTTTCATAACTTAAGTACATTTTCAAGAACAAAAGTCAAACATTTATTTGTTCTAGGTTAAGAAGTTCTGAGACGCAAGTGAGTCATTCTTACTGTTTTTAATTATGAGAAAGAAGTTACTTAGAACAAAGATCTTGACCAAAAAATAAATCAGTTTTAGACTTTACTCACGTTTCCATACAATTATTAGAATGGGCTGCTTCTTATGGCTTCGAATGGCTTTTACTCAACTTACTAAATGTTGTAACCTGATTGTCTACGTTTTTGACAGTTGGTCATATTTAACATGACCTTTGACCTTTGACCTTAGGCACTTTGTGTTGAATCAATTGTTTTGGAGATTAATCTATAATTGAATTAATAATTCATATTATATTAAAATTGTAATAAGTTACAACCCTAGGCATGTAATCAGTCATACTACACCTCAACAGGACCTGCATATGAGGGTTTTGAAATCTGGGTTCTAATAATATGAAATCCAATAATTGGAGCATGCAGTAATGTTCTCTGACTGACTCAGTGCTACTGGCTGATCATCTGACTGACTTTTGGGTTGATACCACTGGTTATACAACAGTATAGCACACCTTGGTCCCTGGATTCAGCTTGGGCGAACTCCTCCACGTTGGCGTCCAACAGGTCGGCCAGTTTGTTGAGGACCTGAGCCCGCTGCTCCGGGCTGCGAGCGGACCACCCGGGGAACGCTTCTTTAGCCGCCGCCACCGCTGCCTCCACCTGCAGGAGGGGAAGCACAGAGAGGTTAGCACATTGTTCTGTGTGAGGTTTCAGCAGTTACCAACATGGGACCATGACATATCTAAAAGGAGACATACAATTGTTATTTTTGCATTAAGTTTTCTGTATTGTTCTTGTAAAGTACTGTATGCCTTCATCATAAAAATCCCTTTTGCCGCAAGTGAGGCCACAACTTTTACACAGGCATCACAAGTATGAAGATTCAAAGGTTTTCTTGTGCAAAAACGCTTAGGCACACTGGTTGGAAATGGAAATGTAAAGAGACACACAGCAAACTTGACACATAAAATAAACTTATATAAGAAATAATATAGTGCCATCAATTGTGCAAGTAAAATGCAGGAACGAAGTGAATTAGACAAAACTTTATGTAAAACTAAATAATTTAAAAGGGGGATTCAAATATTATACGTTAAATTAATATATTTAGATATGTGGAAATGTGTGACATATGTGTGTGATATTTACATTTGTAATGGAACTTCACATAGCTCAGGAATTTTAAAGTCTTAGGTCTGTGGGATAAAACTGCCCCTGAGTCTAGTGGTGGGGGATACACTGGGGGAAGTCTGGGTGTATATTTATATAATGGCTAAGAACTTTGATCTCATATGAAAAGTTAAATTATTGACTCATGTCGTTCATGTGTTTAATGATTACTTCACTGTTTACTCTACAAAGAGTAAAGGTCTCTCTCGAGCAGTGTTTGGGATGGGATCATTATCTAGCGAGCATAAAGAAGCACAACATGGAAATGATTAACTCAAAAAACACAGATACAAAGACAGCAACTAGATAACAACTCTCACAGGTCAAATGCACCAACAAAGCCATTATATGTTTCTTAACATTTGTGGTAACTCAGAAATGACCAAACTTTGGTGAAAATCTCAACAATCTCAACATGTTATCTTTAAAATGCGTGATTTGCAGCAGCAGGAAGCATCAAGGCCTATGGGTTGTAGGCTTTGCACTATATTCTCAATAAAAATATTGCTACTCCAGAGTAAGTAGGAAAAACAGTGCAGTAGGTTATAGTTATAAATCTAGTCATATAGCATGAGGGTGACCCACCTCCGGCGCCCCGCTGTCCGGCACCCTGCAGTAAACCTCTCCGACGGACGGGTCGTAGGAGTCGATGTGAGTCCGACACGGAACGAACTTCCCTCCGATGAAGTTCTCCAGAACCAGACAAGAGCTCTGCTCAGAGGGGTTCGGCATGGCTGCACGTCGAGGATATCAAATTATTGCTACAAATTGAGAGAATAACAGCAGACTGCTGCAGGTCTGGAGCATATTAAGCCAACGATATGAAGTTACTTTGGACCGACCCTCCCACTCGACAGCGGCCACTGTCACGTTTCTCTATAAAACCCAAGATGGTGAGCAGCACTATGCTAATGATTCCCTTTAGCACTGGTTAGCATTTAAAGGTCTTGGAAAAAAGTGAAATAATATATCAATAAAGTTTGAAAAGCAGGTGTCTAAATACCTATTTGTATATATTTTATTTAGTTTCTAGGCTATTACACCCTTTAGTGCAGTTTGAGAACTAATAGCCTGCCCTACTGAATACAAAGGTTAAAATGTAAAGAGGCTCGAAGATGCCAATGTGATGAGTACCTGCACTTTCTTAAAATACAATGGCTTAGTAATTCAAGATAATGAGTAAGTATCTCAAAATAACTTGAAAAATAATAGCAAAACTAAGTCCTTTAGAGACTACTTCTTATTTTTGCCTCTTCTTTAGTCATTATTTCAAAAAAGTTTGTCATTATAGTTACTTACAAATGTTTTTTCTCTAATTGACAGAAATGGTACACTATACTATACTGTGACGTTGTGTGATGTTGAAAGTAAAGTTGTATCACTTTTCCAAAGTATTTTTTAGTCATTTTGGGTGGGAATAGTTTTTTCAAAAGGCAAAAATACCACAAACTTGGCCTGACTACATATGCGATGAGATCAGAAGCTCCATAACAGCAACCTAATGGACCTCGAGGTGAGGTTGCTTTGTTGCAGGTAAAGGATAGTAGCAGCAGTTTCCTACATAAATGTTAAAGATTAACCCTTTTTCTAAAGCTCAAGGTTGTGTGGCCTGTATCTCACAAAGTGACATGAACAATTCCGCTTGTCTATCATGACAACGCAGAAATAAACTTACTGCATACAGTTTTTTCAAGAGCTTGTTTTGGCTTTGCATATACGTGACAACACAGTTACTGTCAGTTTTAGAAATGGCTAATAAATAAAGGAGACTGGCGAAGCAGCAACAGCAATACTGCAATCCATTTACAGAGAAAGTTATTCATTATCTCAGGTCAAAGGTCTGGAGACCAAAAGGCTTTTACCGCTCTCTGTGTCAAAGTTGGTCCCAGGTGACTGACACCAATTTCACTGCATGATGCTATTTCTTATGCATTTCTGTAGCAGAACACGTTGCTAACCTCACAAAACATGAACACTTCTTATTGTAGATGACAGGAAATGTGCTGAACACTGCCATCCTATGGACCTACACTGTACACTGTGGTGGAAAATCCTCTTCATGAGGTTAGACTGTAGTTAAGAGACCCAGCAATGACATTATACTTCATCAATATAGCATAAACTTACAGTGTAGAGCAAATATGTCTTAAAGCGACTTAGATTTGCGCTGTTGTTTTTTGTTTCTGGATACTGAAATAAGTCATGTATTTTTGAGACCTTAGCCCGGCCCCCGGCCAAGTTATATAGTTTTGCAGTGTTTGTGACTGAGCCAGCAACTTCAGCTGCAGGGAGTCATAGTATATAATCAGCCATATTAGATTTAATGAAAATTATTTAGCGGTATGTGTCACATTTAACAGATACCTGAGTATCACCTAAAAGACACAGTCTGCGCACAAAACCTTCCAAATTATGCAATTCAAAGACATTTAAAAAATCCCAAAAGCATACAATTACACTATATTTCAGTTCATTCAGTGTGTATCTTCAATGCACACATTCTTTCCTGTGCATGCATACAAGGACTATATAAACTTTAAATCAGAGGCACAACCTAACAACACCTTCGACCCACATTTTGTGACTGTTATGTAATAACTTTCCACCCTATAATCTCATTATGGTTTATATGAGTATAGTTGACTTATTCCTGAACTTTACATGCACTATGTCCCTTTCAATATTTGTATTGCACTCTTGATGTCTTAGTATACCGACTACTACAGCATATGTCAGGAGCCTGGGAACTTAGGATTCTTTGCCATAAAATTCTTAAAGTTCTCACACCATTTTGACTTTAATTGTCCTTGTCTTTCAAGTCATTTTTTGTGAAGTGGAACTTTGTAAGCCGCGGTTACACATGCTTGTCACTTCAGAGTCCACCACTGGAAACTGGAAAAGCGTTGTGGGCATTTTTCTAAAACTCTGACCTATTTTCCCTTCGATGTGCATTCTTCTTTTTTTTGGTGCTTTCCACTCCAGCAGTAACAACCCCAGCCGTGTCACTGTCAAACCCGACAGGAAGCTATCACCTCTACATTTTCATTTCTTACTTTACTTAGCATATGTATTTTAAACTATCAAGAATCCTTGCACTTTTTTTCAATTGAAGATAAAGTTAACACTGCTGAAATCAAAACTGAAACCACAGATTACTGACGTCATGTTCATTTTGCATCGTCCTCCTTCACAACACCTTCAACAACACATGAAGAAAACAGAAACACAGCTGCACTTCTTCATTTAACCAAGTCTTTGAAAGAAAAAACAAAACACAGATGAGTACTTCAAAAAGCATGTTGGTGCTTTACTGTGGAAGCATTTCAAGTATTTTGTTAACTTAAATTAGACAAATGTGTCTTTGTCCAGTGGTGAAGATTTTAGTTTCCCTTTTTTGCTCACAAACTATTCTCGCTTGGTTCGAGTGAACTGTGTCCCATTGGCTATGTTGTATGAGATGTCAACATACTATGGTCAAAATAATATCTAATAACTTAATTTCATTTGTTCATCTCGGTCTAAATTAAAAATCTCAGGAGGGCCTTATTATGCAAAACAACTGGGGTGTATATCCTCATCTTAACCTTTACATGAAGGAGAAATCTGGACATCTGTTACAGCATAAAGAAATGTTCTGCTTACACCACAGCTGATCTGTTGACTGCTCTAGTTTCAATAGTTGTTCCAACAGGATTCATGCTTTTTCAGTCAAGAAAAGGTTGCTTAGAGGGAAGTACAGTGAGATAAATAACTGTGGAAATCTCTGGTTGGTAAAAGTGTCTTTCAAAGTCGGATTATATTCTTAATTTGGCCTGATTTTACTAAAAAAACAAAGTCAGACGAAAATAAATCTGAAGTTATGGGGTGGCTGGGTAATGCGCCTGTTTGTCGCAGGAGGCTGGATCATCTTGCCGCATATCCATGCAGTTTAGTGTTGTTTGGAGCAGTCAGTCGGAGCAGCTGGATGGATGAAAATGACGCTGAGTCCCTGAGGGACATCTGTGGAGGAATTGCACTTTGTCTCTGGCTGCAGGCAGCCTGTAGAGCAAGTTCAGACCGGCTCTGTGTCCATGGAAACGCTCCTCATTCTTTGATCTGCCGTGGAAAAAAGAAAAATCACGCTCGTAAATAAAAACAACAGCACACATCTGTATATTGTTTTTGTCCTTCGATCATTCCCATTTTACCTCAGTGACGACCCCTGCAGCGATGGTGGAGCCGACATATCTGAGCATGAAGCGGCCGAGTTCCTTGTAGTCTTTGTACAGCTCTAATGCCACCGGCCTCTGCGTCTGGATCTCCACGATGGCATTCATACCTTTACTCAAACACCTGCACAGCAAACACAAACAGGAAGTGAGGATAACCTGGATGTTGTCCAATTTCTAAGAATTATTACAAATGATTATGTTTTATCAAGCATATATTTAGAAGGGAACATGATGCCCTTCTTGGGGACATTTGAAAGTTGTACAAGGTGACTATTGCAGCACACAGTATTAGAACTACCGTGTACTATGCATTTATATAACACGGCTTAGTTGAATACTTGATTCTGATTGGTCAACGTGGAGTCTTAGCCGTTGGTACGCAGCAGAACTGAATATTCTTTTTTTAAGCGGAAGCTATACCATCATTTTGAAATCAATATAATAATTTATAATCAATGTTGTGAGTCAAGACATTGGTTTATTTAGTATGTAACCGTGTAATAAGTGGGATAAAGTGCAGCGAGGAGGTAATTAATACAAAAATAACACCTTCAGGGTCCACCTCGCATAATATTAAATGTGATCAAATCCACACTCACTTTGGTTTCTTCTTGATGACGTCGCCGCTGCTTTTGTGTAGAACACTTATCAGTTTCCTAATGGTGGCTGGCTCACTCACTGTTTGGTAATGCAGCAATACCTACACATGCACACACACAAACACAAGATTAAAACACATGCACATTAGGGATGTTAAGATTCACCGATTCGCATCGGTGCACCGGCATAAACGTTCAAAATGCGAGTGCACCGGTTGAAAGAGTGCACATCGGCTACAGTTTGGGTTGAACTCGCGTCGCATCGTTAAAAAAACCATTCATTCATATAATATCCCCTCATCTTGTCAGCGCTCAGCAGAGACGATCTTTGATCTTTGCTTCGCCACTACAGAGGCCGAAAGTCGCGTCACAGTTATCAACAAACATGGAAGTCGAGGAGAAAGAGAAACACTCGGCACCGAAAAATACCTACAAATCAAACGTTTGGCAACACTTCGGATTTTTCAAGAAAGACGGACAACTTCACAAATCGCAAGCAAATTGTAAACGATGCCGTGCCGCTTTAAAGTACACAAGTAGTACGAGGAACTTAGCGACGCACATAGAGGCGACATGGGGTCTGCGGCTGAAAAGAAAAACCTGAAAGTAAGACATACGAGTTCAATCACTCAGTGAGGTGTTCTGTCAGTGAGAGTGGTGTTTAGTTTACAACAGACTGTGACTGCCAATAATAGTTTAAATGTCTTCCTTACAATTGTAAGCAGTTAAACCTGTTTGTGAAAGGTTATTTGTATTCTTTATTGTTCCTATAGAAACCACACCACTGCTTTCTGCTCACTGGTGAGTTAGCCTATGAATGAGTGTTAAGCACATCAGTCTGGCAGTTGTATGGGCATTGCACTATGGTAGTTGTTATTTGCACATTGTTAATCCTGGGGATCCTTACATTGTTTAACTGTGAGGTGTTATAAAATGGTACTGTACTCTGGAGACAGAGAACACTACTACACTTGAGAAAAGGCCAGTTTGTGAAAGGTCCAAGTGGTTTGTTTTTTAAGGTAAAAAAGAAACAGCATAATAGGATGCGCAGGACTAGTAGAGAGAACCAAATATGTGAATCACTTTTTTGTTGATTTATGATTTGCTGCATATAAGGAATAAAACTAAATCCTCTGTCGTACCATATTGAATTGTATCATTATTTTGCATCGTGTTGAATCGCATCGTATCGCCCCGAATCGCATAATGTTGAATCAAATCGTATCGAACTGTATCGCAATAGGGGTGAATCGTATCGTATCGCATCGCATCGCTCGGTGCTTAAAATGTATTGTTAATGTATCGTATCGTTGGCAACGTATCGAGATGCGCATCGCACTCAGTGATGGAGATGCACATCCCTAATGCACATAGAATGAAACAGACACAGCATCCAATATAGATGCTTACAAAAAAACAGTTGGCTTATGACTGTGTGTTTGCTTGCACTCACCGGGAAGCCTTGTGTGATGGGGACCTCGATATTGAAGAGAAGGATCCGGGCTCTGAACCGAGTACACACTCGTACAGGCTCCTTGGGATCACAGAACACATAGCCCACACTGGAAGGAAGCAGTTATCACTAAATATGCAGCAACATGTGTGCAGACCAGACATATACATAACAGACATCACTAGTAAATATGTTGCGTCCAAATCAGACCCTTAAGCTTATATGAAATACACACTGGAGATATTTTTTTACTTGATCTTGATGATGTCCATGCCGGTGACCGTCAGGCTGACATGGTCTCCTGCTGCAGCCCAGTCTAGAGGCTCATCGTGAAGAGTGATACCTGCAGCAAAAACACAGAGTGTAAGCCCCCCAGCAGCCACAGGATGGCAGCGTGTATCACCATTCACTCAGACAACAACATTCAGAGTCACAAAAAGGCGCACTCAGATGGTGAGTTTGTAGCAGATGTCTTATTTGCTCAAAAACTTTTTCTGCCTGAGAGAGTGCCTTATAACATATAAGACTGCATTCTAACTTTATTCAAATGTTGTGACTAATTGCATTGCATTTACGTGCATGTGTATTCTATTTTGCTTTGTTTGCTGTTAGATGTTGACTAAATTTAGAGTGAAACAGGTAGGTCCAGTCTAGTGTATGTAGATTTGAAACTGGTTTGATTGTAAGCCAACTGGCTGAACAGGCATTAGTCAATATGACATGTTCTGGGAAATTAAAATTAGCCTACAATACTGACCTGTGATGAAGGCGGTTAAAACAACTTTTACTACATTAGAAATAAGCAATATGAAAATATTCTCAACACATTTTGAAATGTTTTTTATAAACACAATGTACACAGCAAAGCAAAGGAGATTCATTTACAGTAGATGTGCCCTGTGCTGGTTGTTTTTCTTTATTACAAATTAGGGAATGTTTCTGAGACATTTCAGAATCATTCCCTACCAAAACTGGGCCAATATGGAAATGTTTTTAAACAGACAAAAGTGAAAAACTCAGCTCAATACTAAACAGTTCTGACATTTTGAACACAGACCAAACCTAAAACAATACCTTGTGTGCTCAAACAATTCGAAAAAATATTAGTTTTTACACCAGTGTAGACGCATCCTTGCCAGCATCTTAGCAGTTCATTGCAACTGCTACTTGCCCTCATGACTAATATGTTTTTTTGACATGGTGTTCAACGTTTTTGTGTGCCCTTTTCTCATTGCCATCTATGAAGAAAATTCTGTAGGATTGCATGAAAGTGAAACGTGAACTACCAAAGTGAGCCATCATGCTCATATGGATTTATTTAATACACACCTTTGACCGTGCAGGTTTCATTGGGGGGCATAGCCAGTATTCTTTCTCCGGTCTGAATGTAACCGGCCTCGATCTTCCCGGAAACACAGAAGCCTGAACCCTGGTCTGGGAAGAGAAAATGCACCATCAGCTTTAATTTAGAAAAAGAGAAAGGAAAAGGGCCATGCACACATTCCCATAAACTGCAAGTATGCGTCAGTGACTTTACCTTTGAACACATCGGAAACGCACAGTCTGAACGGTTTTTCTAAAGATCGCTGAGGGGCTTTGAAGGCGTCTTCAGCAGTGATGGAAAACAACAGAGGACAAAAAAAAAAGGAAGAAAACAATGAGAAGGAGAACATTTACATAATATTACCAGAAGCCTTGTAACCAGTGGTGGTGAATCATTTCATTGTTACTGGACAAAATGTGCTTTAGGCGCCTGATTGGCCGTTAGTCACAGTGCTGAGTGTAACCCATTCACAAAACTCTGAAGACGCATTCATCATTTTCATGAACAAGTCGATCAGTGCTGCTGAGTCAGTTTCAAGTCAAATTCCACCCCAACATTTGTAAAAAAACAACATGGCTGTGTTCAGCTTCAAGTCAGCCTGTCTGGATTTAAAGCACCATAACATTCTTAGAAACATCTTAAATCACTTCTGTGAAAAGGTGTTTTTTGATCATATATTTTAAAGAGACAGATGATGAAAACAGGGCTGAATTATAGCTTGTGCTAGTATATATCTTTCAACCTTTTCAACAAGTGTCAAAAGGCGGCGAATGCTTTAGGCAGCTTGCATTACCAATCTGCTCCATCAGGCTGGGGCCAGAGTACCAGGATGTGAGCTCTGACACTGAACTCCTGGTGGTGAGGTTCTCTCCTGACAGGCCGCTGCTGGGGATGTAGTAAACATCAGAGTCCTGGAAAAACACGTTAACACTTGATCAAACAAAAGCTAGGAAATACAAGAAATGAGTTAATATATCGATACAGAGTTGTTCGTTATCCTGAGATGTAGGATTGGGTGATTTGGTTCCAACTCACCTTGAATCCTGCCTGCTTGAGAAAATGTCCAAGTTTGGAAGTAATGTCTTGGAAACGCTGTTGTTGCCAGTTTACCTGATTTGAATATACACATAAAGAAAAAAGTAAATACACACAGAAAGCTTCCCCTTTGGCACACATTGCGGAGAGAAATGCTCGTAGTTATAGTAAACAAAAAGACACTAACGCAATCAAACACACACATGGTTCCCTTAGGCCTTCTTTTCTACTAACATCGTAAGGTGGTAAGTCTTGAGAAACAGGGTTCATTTCTTTCAGAGCAACATCTGTGAATGGTAAACTATGAATCAGCTTTTTGCCCTTATGATGTAATATAAGACATTCTGCTGCTTGACTGTTTTTTTACTGTTTAAGGGGGGTTTAATTTTTTTCAAACTTTCACCTGCAAGAACACCTCTATATATCCATGTATTACAAAGTGGTAAACAGTCAATCGCACATGCTTCCCCACTGTGTGTCAGTTGAGTGCAGCTGGGTCTGACCTGGTCCATCTTGTTGACAGCGACAGCGAGCTGAGTGACGCCGAGCGAGCGCACCAACAGGGCGTGTTCTCTGGTCTGCCCCCCAGCCTCGAAGCCCGCCTCGAACTCCCCCCGGCTGGCGTCCACTACGAGCACCGCCACGTCGGCCTGTAGAGAGAGATGGGAGGGAAGAAAATAAATCAGACCCCTTAACCTATGGATTAAAAACATTCATCATCTGATTTTGTAAAATAAATTGCTATTTCACAAGAGGATGTTCTCAAAAATGTATATCAAACTATCTGTGATTAATTGCATTTTTCTGACTATAAATACCAATAATAGGATGTTAGATACAATTGTAAAAAGTCAAAATTAAGTTATATTTTAAAACCACTATGACAGATACAAAAGATGAACTGTTCATGTTCCATGTAAAGTCTGAAGTTCATCAGAACAATAATGCATTCAAACATTTAAACAATAACCATGCATGAAATCAGTTTTTCTTATTTTTTACATTATATTATCTATATATCAAATATGTTTTTTTTCCGTTTTGACCAAGTGCTCAACAGGAAGGACAGGTGAGCTTGATAAACACTTTACTGGTAAACTACAGGCTGTGAAACCATCTTTAACATCAGAGTAGGTCACATTAGCCTGCAGCAGAAAACACTTAGTCACTACATGATGAGTCTGCACTGAGGACAGTCATATGGTTAAAAGAGAAATTACATTAGTGGCTCAAACGGGGAGAGACAAGCACACCCATGGTGCAAAAAGAAACTTTTTGACACCAACACCCAAAACCGCACGAGTTATTTCAAATCCCGCTGACGGGTGTGGCCGGCTGAAGGTATATCTAAAGGGAAAGGATCTACTTTAATTAGGGGAAGTTTATTTAACCAGAGAAATGCATTACATACATGCACACTGGTATGTAGAGTATGGGACTGTACGTATGCGTGTAGCTTTCTAGTTTTTTTGTAATCATCTGTTCCCTGCTCCTGTTAGTATGTTTTTGTGATATAACACATTCATTTCCATCCAAGGCATCAGAAAACAAAACAAAATGCTAAAAGACTTATTTATGTTGTTAACCACACTTCACACTGGGTTTCTTACACCGTGCCAATGCTATGATTCATTGAATGTTCCTCTAAATGTACCAACACCTTATGTTGATAGCGATAGATATCTCATTTCCTGTGTGGGTACGTGCATTGTGCAGGCTGCTTGAACACTTATATTTGAAATACCTGTGCAGCTCCTGTAATCATGTTGGGGATGAAGTCTTTGTGTCCGGGCGCATCCATTAGAGTCACCACCTTAGAGTCCGTCTCAAACTTGGTCATGCCCACATCCATCGTCACACCTCTGGAGCAAACACAGATAAATGAGGGGGCTGTTTTTCAACAATCACTTCACCCACAAAAAAAAACATTTCTTATGTGTACACACTTTCTAGTAGAAGTTAAAGTAAGGTTTAATTCTATAAATGAAACAATGGATTGGATGTGGATTGACTGCTGAGCAGTTGGACTTCCTTTTAAGGTCGTGTAGATTTAAACCCTCAGCCAATTTCAGTTCGAGTGCAATGTCTTCCAGTGGGCGAGGCTTCCGTCCAGATGCTTTTTTTATTACGCATGCGCTTTAGAAGGTACTGATTAGGGAGTACAACCCAAGTCACTTTCTGTTTCTGGCTTTTAATGCTTCCCTTTCACTCTGTTATTTAAAAAACACAGACGGCAAGCATCGACATCTCCTAAAAAGTCAAAAGATTTGTTTTTTCTCATGGGTGAGGGACATATTGTTTGACTCATGATTCCTTATCAGTCCAAGCACACAACAGGAAGAGACGTCAGTGAGGTAATCATCAAGTGTTCCCGTCTAGCTGTAATCAATGTGGCAACAGGGAATAGTCATTTTCGTGCATAATGATGTGTTTGTGTGTAACTTCACGCTCTAAATGTACCTGTCCCTCTCCTCGCCAGTTTCATCCAGGACCCAAGCATAAGCAAAGGAGGCCTTTCCCGCCTTCTTGGACTCCTGCTCATACTTGTGCATGGTGCGCTTGTTGACGTTGCCCAGCAGATAAAGCAGGTGGCCCATCAGAGTGCTTTTACCTGCATCCACATGACCTGCACAGAATGATAATGTAGTCATGTCAGAGAGAGATAAAGAGAAAAAGGAGCTCAGTGTAAGATAGAAGACACCAGGGAGGGATGAAGAGTGAGGACAGAGGAAGAGTGTAATAAGAGTGATAAGACAGGTGGAGGAAGAGAGGAGATAAGGTATTGCAAAGGGCAGCCACAGCTGGTAGAAGGAAGAAGCTGCATTGCACAAGAGGAGGTTGACAGAAATGGGAACAAGGATGGAGGGTGAGAGGGGGAAGGGGGAAGGGAGAGGGCTGTGGTATTTCGAGAGGTTTCGCAGCCTGTGGGAAACTAGAATCATCTGCACTTCTGAAACTACAGAGTCACTTATTCTGGTCGAACTGAGAATGAGAGAACATGACTGAGCAACTGCACTGGTCTGCAGTTCGCCTCATTTCCTACTACTAACATTAGACTTAGGTACAAAATGGCAGAATCTGTATGAGGAACAAACCGAGTAGATTCACACATTTGGGGATGTGGTGGGAAAAACTGAGAGCTTATTTTCGATTTTCTTTAACAACAGATATGTTACAATGTCTGGACAATTAGATATGCTGAAAGAAACTATTTGAAGAAGAAAAACGTTTTTTTTTTTTTTTTTATATAAATGTCTTGAGAAAGAACTTCACCTAAGTCTCTAGCTTTAGTGTTTAATGTATCAAAAAAGTCCAATAATACAACAATGATAGTTGTACTTGTATTTTGAATTAACTCAAACAGCACTGTTTCACTGTAGATCAATATGTAGGATAATAGGTGTTAAAGAAATAGTGAGAATAATTTTGTTATAATTTTGTTTGTGCAGAATCTAATTGTGTATCCCTTGTTATTGGTCCGATCTCTTAACGTGCTGAGGTAAAATTCTACCGTACGAGTGTCTTTATATATTTGCCTCCTACCTATAACCACCAAATTTAACAGAGGTTTGCCGCCCTGCCTCTTCTCCAGTTCCTCCTTGATGTTGATCGTCTGCCGGGCCTTTCCAGAGCGTCCCGGGGTGGGAACTGTGGAGGGCTCGTCTCCATTTGAGCCTTTAGATGGAGTCTCTGGACGCTTGGGCGTGGCCTCGGAGGCCGAGGCTGCTGTGGGGCGTTCAGGGGTCCCGACCACACCGTTCACACTTGAGGGGAGAATGTGGAGGAGTTGAATCACAATGAAACACAGCTCATCTCTGCGAATACATGATAACTCTTTCGTGTTAAATACAACTACTATTATTCAAAATGGGGACATTGCAGAAGCTATGGAAGGTTAAAGGGAAAAGACTTAACTTACATACTGTGAGGAAATGTTGAATATGGTTAATCTATTTGGAGAATTGTAAGCTGTACTCTGCTCTGTATGTGGATGTGCTGTATTTTTGTTGAATTTGTTAATTTGCAAATGTAATTATATTCTTGGTCTGTACTTTAAACTGATTTCTAGTAACTGCAAACTTTTAATTTTTTCAGCATAATTTTGTAATCTGCCATATGTCTAATGTTGGGGAATGTTCGGCTGTGTTTGTGTAATGTGATAAATGTAAAAAAACTATAAATACATGTTTAAAAAAAAAGCTTAATTGCTCTGCATTGTTTAATGAGAATGTTGTGTACAGCTGTGTGTTAGATACCTGGGAACATCGAAGCCCATGGTCTGCTTCTTCCCTGAGACGGTCATGCGGGCCACTTTGGGGACGACTTCAGAGTCCAGTTTATTGTGGGACACGTCTCTGCTTTTAGCTACAAGGAAGAGAGGAATAAAACGATACACTTGCTCACAAACAAAGGCAATCATGACTCACTGTGGCCAGTAACCATGACATGAGAAACAAATGTTCTGATTCAAAGAAGGCAAATAGGAATGACCTTCAAGGTGTGATAAAGGGTCAGGTTGATTTTGTCTCACATGATCTGGATAACACTGAAAGCTCTCTCACGCTAGAGTCTCCAAACAATGCATCTGAGTCTCAGTAAAGACAAGTATTGTATAAAGAAAAGAAAAAAAAGTAAAAGCAGACTTTCACAAGTCACTTTTTCTTGTTTGTTACACTTTTAGTCAGTGTAAAAGCACCAAATTAAGGATTGATCAAACCTGATTCTCAGTATTGTGGCTTTTCTAGCCTTGGGAATAAAGTTATTTATAAATAAAAGTGATAATGCATAATGAATAATTTATGACTAATGGGGATTTTCCACCATATTTTTTTGAAACAACGCGTGCCTCAGAAAAGGTCACATACTGTAAAATACACTGTAACATACACTGATGTTGATTTAGACGGACATACTGCAATGTATAGTTTATGAGTACTTCCCTTGGCATAGCTGTTTGCCCTTACTGCCATAGAGTACATCTTTTTAGGTTTAGGATATGATACAATCAGTTGCACCTTGAGCCTCCATTTATCCGACGTTCATATTGTGCAGCAGTGAGACGTGTTGAGGTCATTGCTTTGTCATCCCAGTCCCGAATGGCCACCGGTCCCAGTCATATCACACTGCTACTGATTCATTTAGACTGGGCTGCACAGCCAAGCCTGAGTGCATGTGTTTGGCACTGACGTCCTGGTTCAGAAAGGGTTAATTTCAGAAGTGGCCGTTGCCTCCCGTCTCCACGTAAATAGAGCAGGGTGACAGAGCATTTCCCAGAATGAGTCTTGAGGTGTCAATTTAGCAAGTTCAGCAAGTGCAGCTCTGGGGGTGAATGCTTCAAGTCAGAAAAGGCTCGTTTGTCATAAATTGTCGCTTTGCCTTTACATTTTTTTGTAGTGTTAAAACAGGGCAAACACCCACACTCTCCTCACTGATGCAATATTTCAGTCACAGGATGTTTATCAAGGAAGAAAAGTACGAAGAATACTGCTGAGAAGTTTCATTCGTTCAGGTTTACAAAGATATTGTTCTATATTATAAAGGTTTTAAGCATGCATTTAATAAAGCTAACTATTCTTATATTCGCTCTTGTATGCTTCATGTAGTTTCTTCATCATAAAAAATACCCTGAGGGAAAATGAGAGGAAACTAGATGTGATTCCACATAATTATTAATGGACTTTCTCTAACCAGTCCTTCTCTAAATGACTGGCTCTGCGTTAGAAAAAAACCCCTTCATTCTGAAACACTGATTCACAACTGAGGCAGCTCTCTGCACCCAGAAGAGTCTTTATAGTTTATAGAACAATGACATTCACGTGCTGCTGTGATACATCTTTAAATGGGAAAGGGGGACAACCAAGGCAAAGCTTTACTCAATAAAAAAGTTACACGACACAATTAGGTACATGTTTTTCTACAAAGAACAGTTTTAATGCTCCCTAAAGTTTAAACCAAAGTCATCACTAAAATCTGCACCATCGCTGTCATTACATGGCCTGCAGTCAGCGGCGACATGAGATGGAAAAAGTTCTCTCTGGGGAATTTTGCTTCTTCCTGCAGCTGGAGCCTTTTCATGTCCTTCGCTACAGTGAGGTTTCTACCACCTGTATCTAACTAACAACAGACAGCTTGCAATTCACTTATATGGAGAATCAGCTGTGCATAAAATGAACTCATTAGATCACATTTAACACAGTAGAGTGGTGCAGTGATTACATACTTTTGTAAACCAACTCAGAAGTTGGCATCGCAAAAGCTCATGGGACAAAGAGTCAATGGATGTTGTCCAATGGACTTTGGGATGTTGTACAGAATAAGATCTGTTCACATGTTTATGATACAAACACATTTTTCTTCAGCAGGATTATCTCCACATATTACCTCTACTTTTCGAACAGTCAAAGCGTAAAGACAATAGCCAGAAGTAAAAAGCTAACGTCATGATATCAACAAACTACTTCACAAATGCATTATATGGCCATGGTCCTATTTGACTACTTGTTAGCAACCGCCTTTTTTTAGACATGTAAAAGCTTCAGACATTCACCAGTGGGGTATTCACTGATGCAATTAATGTTGTAGAAATATCTTGTAAGCTTGTTTTAACCACAGACCTTATTTCAGGCACCAAAAACTCATTAGAAAAACGACTGACTTGACGTTGGAACCTGAAAAGGGCTAAAATGCTAACCCATTACGAGGTGTAGGGCCCAGCACCACTCTTTAAGATCATTAGGATAAGATGATTAAACACTCACCTCACCTAATTTACATGTTAGAAATAAACCCAAACATATAAGCGAAGCATATGCATCCCCAACAAATAATCATTAAGTAGCAGAAGGATGTTGTGTTACTTTAAGATTCAATCACCTCTTTATTTGAACCTGGGGTGAAACTGACAGGAGCACCCTCGAGGTCTTTAGTGATAAACAACTATTTAACAACCAGAATTGTTGATCTGTCCAAATAGTGTAATACCTCCGCAAACAACCAACCTGCCTGATGCATTTTTTTAGGCTGGCCTAGGGGCAGCTTTAAGGAGGGCGGCCTGAGAACAGCTATACAGCGCAATCAGGTTGTGAGGCTTGGAGCAGGATCTCTTAACACTGTTACGACTGGCAGGTAAACAGTTGGTTTCCTCCCATCCAGGATATATCTGGAATACGGGACCCTTGCAATGACTAAAGAGTGTGCGAGTAATTTGTACACCTTGGCCTGAGGGCCCAACTGAGCACCGGATAAGAGGAGTCCGCCCAGGATATGCAAATACAAAACCTCCCCTCCGTCCAAATACTGACACACACACACAGAAGTAGGCAAGCAAAACTAAAATAGCTCATGTAAAGAGTGCAAGAGCAGGTTATTGGGTGATTGACAGGCTCCCCCAGGGCATGGTAGTTGTTAAAGTGAGCATAAGAGACCAAAAAGAGATATGAAAATAAATGTATTCAGATGGTATACCTTTAAAAGCTTCCCTGTAATGAACTTCTTTGATGGCCATGACAATAGAAAAAAATGAAATCTGAAAATACGTTTTGGATAGAGGCTCCCAACCACTTGAGGCCGCTAAAGGCTATAAAAGACAATACATTTTTTAAGACATAATTCAACTCTTCATAGATCTCCTGGGGGGTAAAAGTGAGTGTGGGGGGCACGTTTTGACTCATGAGAACATTTCATCTGGGTCAATATGTCTTTAAAAAGTGAGCTGTGCAAACAGAGGGAAACGCTCAGGGTAGGAATGTATGACCCCTTTTCAGGATGACTCGCACACTACCATCTACTTAGCAGACTGTCAAGCTTCAGTCACAGCAACATGACTGAGAACTCTCACCCACGGCTTACAGATTTCAAAATAGAACTAGTGAAGGATTTATGTCTGACTTACAGCACGATAACCTTAGTGTAAAGGTCAAAATGAATAACAAAGTCAACCAATTTAAAGTATGTGGTGCATCCCTTCATCTTCAGATCTCTGCTGAAAACGTACTGATATAGTCCAGTGCTTGCTTTAGTTGACAGACATTACTGCACATCGGGATATAAAAAGAAAAACACTCAGATATAATAATAAACATTAAGTCTTGAGCTTTCAAGAAAGGCCACATGTAAGCTGGAAAACTGGAACAACTATCTTATAAGTCATTGGTGATTATACTGTGACGTTGATTACTGACGTTAATGAAAGACGTGTAATCATCGTCCACCCTGATACAAAGACAAGATACCCTCAAGGGCACATTGGAGAATATCTTGCTCCTACTGTTTAATATGTCAGCATCAAGCTAAAAGTCAAATATATTTGTTTAATATTTGTTGGTCTTTTACTTATCCCCAATCCCAAAATGACTTTGTTTTTCACTGTTTCAAGCTATTAAAGACAGGGGGAAACAATAACAAAATAAATGTGTTATTAATTGTTTAACAAGTTTACCTTTGCTAGGTGTGCAAATTACCAAATTGCCATAATGCTGCAAAGGTGATCATCTAACAAAAGAAAGTTCCTTAATCTCAATTTCTCCTCACTATAACTTATTATAATCGGCCAGTGGTGATTGTAGGGACTCATTTCAGTCAGCACAAGCTTAACTTCCAACTTCAAAAGGTAACCGCAAACAATAAAAAGGTTAATTCTATAATCTACAATGCTCCCAAGTGGACACAAAAACCTCTAAAACGGACTAAAATACGATAATGTTGGACTTCTATTGATACATTGTTTGCTGTGATAGAACTTTTTTTTTATTCCGGCTGCACAGCCACAACTTGTAAATGAACCAGATTGTAAAGCGACTTTGCATGCCTTCATCAAAGTAATGTATTGCTGCTTTATAGAGCCCTTTAAGATTGTATGTGCCTTGCAGAAATCAACTCTTATATTTCTTTGTAATAAGAAAGCTGCTTCTTTCCATTAAAGAATGCCATTTCTGTCTTAGCCTTCTTTTTTGCCTGTACATATATCACACCACAACAAAGTGGTGCTATTGATGGCATGTCAATCCAAATGCACGCACTTTCTTTGACCACTTGTTGTGAATTAAATGGTATTTTCCAGTATTGACACCACATCACAGCCACACTATGTTTGTGCAACATGTACGCCTTGCAGAGGTGCAGAGCCTGTAAAGAAACACAATGATTTGATCTGTCAAAGCCTTTGACAAAGCTGTGAAAAGTCTTGACATGATCAGATTTTCCTACGTAGGTGGTGTGTGAGACACAGAGCGTAAGATGATCGGTTGCTCGGTGTGTGTGCTTGGGGTGACATTTTCTCCAAGAGTGCAGCTTCCTGCTCAAACCCACACACTGGCTCGCCTTAAGAGAAAAAAGGACACAACTGTTGCTGGACAAACCCACTTGTTAATAACTTATTCAATTCTAGATTTTCACAACTAAGAACAATGAAGATACATATCGCGAAACTTGAACCACAACATCTCTAATAGACATTATTATTTCCAATCATCATAAGCCTCCCAGGACTTCACATACACTCAGAAACCTGTTAGACGTCTAATGTTTGACTTGTCATTATTGCCACCATCTGCTTTGTAATATCTAACACTTCCCTCAGGCACACTGAGACATTTGGAAACCCAGAGGGTCCAATCCACTCATCTCTTTAGCACCTGTATAAGGTTTACACACATCTACACCTTCACTCAAAGAGCATTTACACATTTAACATAACAATGAGACAGACAAAGAACACAACTTAACAGCAATGAAAGAGTGACATCAGCCCTAATCATCTCCTCCTGTCTCATAAATACAATACTGACCAAAAGTGTACCGACAGTCAGAAGATTAGGCGGGAGGTTTTGAGGGTTAACAAGACTGTGTATATAACAGGGATCCTAAATGCTGTTAAGACATGTTGTTAATATCTACTAGGGCTTGTTCACATTTGAAGCCTCTATTGAGGTTTTTAAATGAAGCTTTGAATGTTTGTCGCCATATTTTATTACGTCATCATCCTAAAAAGATCCCTCGAACAAAACCTAATTTAAAGGGGACCGATCATGCAAAATGCACTTTTTGATGTCTTTTATACATAAATATGTGTCCCCGGTGCGTCGGGGAACTCACGCAGCGTCAGGAAATAAAACCCTTTCTCTTTTCCTCCGTACCCAAATCTTTTAAAAACGGGGGTACAACGAGCGGATACAGATTTGCTGCCGATATGACGTCAAATCGGCTGCGGACCCACAGAAAGTTGCTATCAGAAACAATGCCTGACGTGTTTTGGACGTAATCTCGTCTTTGTTTACATTAGCAAGCCTCGCTAACATTCAGAGCTAACCTGTACTGTAGAGCACATGTGTTTAAAAAGCAGGAAATGAAAAAAGGAACTCACCTTGTGATAAAAAGCATTTGAGCTCCATACTGTTTCAGAAATAATCCTTGATGTGGTTTAGAACAGGATGGCGTTTTATCACAGCAGAATTTAACTTTATCTCCAGTAGAATTCTGATCAGGCATTAGCTCCGCCTCCTTTTTTTCTTTTTTCAAGCTAAGGACCCAAAATCTGCGTTTTCTCTAACAGGGCTGGAATAGAGGGGTATGAGCAGTATGAGGCATGGCTACAATGGGTGATCTGTTTGGTATTTTAAGCAAAAAACTTCACAGACATGTTTTGTATAGGTATGGCCCTACAATATATGTTTCCAATATAGCATGATAGGTCCACTTTAAATGAAGTTATTCATCCAATTAAATCAGTCTTCTTTTAGTAAATCAAATATCTTTCTTGTTGGAGCTATTATGTTTGTGTTAGAATGTCCCATTAGTAGAGGGGTGTGCGGCAAGTAGGCCAGACATTTTGTTGGATTAAAGCAGAATATTTCCTAGATGAAAAAATTCTATCTTCTTTTATAATGTTGAAATTTAAACTTTAAATGGTGTGGAGTTATCAAAAATATTTGGTTAGACTAATTGGAAACAAACCTACGCAGTCACCAATATAATCTCATTCTACTAATAGCACAAAACAAATAACATAAGTGTCACCTGATCATTACGCAGAACGAATAATCATGCAAAAAGAGGAAGCTGCACAGCATTAGAATATAGATTGAGAATGTAATGTTACAAATGAGGCTTCCAACTATTTGGTACAGCCCTATTATAAACCAACCGGTCCTTGTCTAATCGTAGGTGTTAACCATGCTTTTCTTAAAGGACAAGATTCACCATGCAAACCAATACCTTTGACTCACACAAAAAATGAGACATGCCACGAGAAACCCTGGGCCAACCTTAAAAAAAATGCATACAAGATACAGATTATTTATTTTATATTTCATTTTGAAAATTGGCATGCGCTTGTTTCGACTCCATAATATTGTATGGCCAATAGTTTATCTTTAAATATAGACCTACCACTGTATAAACATAAATACTCAACTCATTTTAGATCCAAAAAGGAAATGGAGCACTATTTTAACTGGTTATGTAAAATAGGTTCAATACAACAAAGATACATATTTACACTCAGACACACAGAAGCAAACCCAAGCACAACCAGAGACACACCCAGAGACAGGTGCTTTCAGAGCATGTACAATCAGTCATCTTTATTTCAAAATGTACAAATCCTCTGGCAGAGTGTCATGACACACCCAGTGTAAAATAAACTCATTTGTACATTGTAATATTAAAAGCTTGTTCTAAGAGCAGGTAAAACCTCTTTCACCTCAGCAGTTAAGTCATTCATTTTCCATTCACTGCACTCTTAAATGACACCGCTTCCATTCAAAGTAAACTTATTGCTTCAATGTAAAAAATTAAAAGTGTTCACTTGTCTGTGTGTGTGTGTATCTGTGTGTGTGTATCTGTGTGGTTGTCTGTGCATGCACGTGCATGTGTTTGTTCTCGCAACCCCATGGGAAAATCTCCAGGTGTTCTCCAAACCAAAATGTCTACCCCATGATCTAAAACACAAGCAGCAGTAAACCAGAACAATGGTTAACTGATCCATATTCCAATAGCTGCAGCACACCTGCAAAACTAAATGAACCTCTTTTTCTCTTTTGAGGGTTCATGCAGATCAAAACTAGAAAAGAGGCCGTGCAGTAAGAGATGCACATTCTCCCTGGCTAAGAATAAACTACTTTCCACAAAAGAAGTTGATAAAAAAGCCAACTGCCATATAAGCGTAGAAAAATAAGACTCAAATTTTAAAAGTAGAAAAAATGTAAATGCATTAAATCAGGAGATCTAAACGTTTTTAAAATACTAATAGTGTTTAGAAACAAAATGCCAAGGAGTGGTTTATCCTGCTTGACTTAAAAGACTTTTGTTGTTCTTCAAGCAATGTCAGACTTGTTGTTTGAATCTTTAAAAAAAGAAATACATCGGCTCTTTAGTAATACTGTTTCTATGAGGCAGTGATCAGCAGCGAGTTCCGTCGTATTGTTGGTCCCAAAAGTTTCTTTAAACCACACCACTAATAGTGAGACACCGTTAAAACGTTGGGTTTAGTTCCGTTGGTGGAGGAATTGCCAAAAAACAGTTCTCATCCCAGTAAGAGTCAATTTAGCACCAACCTGGTGACTGAAGTGCTTTTCATTTCCTCCTCTCCTCTACCTGGTGAAAGCTTTTGTATGATTAGCACGGACAACGTCGTCAGGTGAAGGCGATTCGAAGCCGAATGGTACAATTGGCGAGAGTGGCGAGTGCGGCTCCTCGGATTTGTCCTGTGATTCACACAGGAAGGCCTGGTAACCACTTCCTGTCCTCTGAACTCTTATTCCTCCCTTGGATATATTAATCATCCTCTTCCGTTTTCTGCGGCCTGGAATCGACAAAGTGATCGCAAATACTGATGGTTGTGCAAAAACTGAAGGATCCAGTCCTGTGGCAACAGAATTTGGAGAAGAAGGTGAAGGGGGGTCGCTGTCGAAGTGACGAGGGCTTGCTCCATCCGACTGGGCCATGAGAGCACTCAAATCAATAGCATGCTTCATCTTAGGTGGCCTGATGCTTTGGTGGTATGGTTTGTGGTCGACCTTACGCCTGGTCCCACCCTCTGCAGTACTTTCTGCTAACACACCAGCCCTCTCTGGTTTTGCTGGTGAAAGGAGAGAGCTGAGGGAATACTGTGACCCATTTGAGGTGGTTGAGGTTTTGCCTTTGTGTTCAGTCGCCAAATGTGTCAAAGAGGGCAGCTCAGAGATGCCAGGTGGGTGTTTCAGTGCATTTGCTGGAGATTCACCGCTGAAGGGTTGAGGGGAAGCAAAGGAACTGTTGGTTTGATGCTGCAGTGCTAGCTGAGACAATGACACAGTCCCACCAACAAGGCCTGCAGGAGTATTGTTGGTTTGTTTAGGAAAGGGGAGAGTGTTTGTTGTTTTTTTAGTGCTCTGCGACAGCGATTGAATGAGTGTATTTTTGTTTTGGTGCTGTGAAGCGAGCCCAGAGAGGGATAGTTGTGCTGATGCAGCCATTCCCTGACACGTCACAGAAGTTACGCAGCTCAGGGGAGTAGGAAAGGAGTTACTGAGGGTCGGGCTGCGGTTTGAATATTCCTGGATTAAATCAGCCAAGGATGGGCTTCCCTTAGGATCAGCCTTTTTGGCTTTGCCTCCAATCGCAACTCCGACTGAGGGCTGATTGCTCAAGAGGACAGAACTTAGACTCCCAAACCCAGGAGGAGCCGCCAGAGAAGAGCTTGCAGTTGTTATCTTGGGGTTGGTTAGCGACATACTACTGAGGGAAACTGAGAGGAGGGATGGAGCTGGGCCTTGAGATGCTGAAGTCATGTTTAAAGATGCCAGTGTTCCCAATGAAAGACCCTTCTGATTAGACATAATTGACGGAGGTGAATTATGTCCGATGGCGAGAGCACCTAATGAGGGAATTCCAAAACCTCGCCCTGCGTCACCTACTCCTGTCGCCTTACTCTTCTGCTCATGCTCAGACATAAGTTGTGCCAGACTGGCAATACCTGAACCCCCATTTAGATTTACAGAGCTGCTAACCACAGGGTCAGCCTTATATTGCGGTATGAGGTCACGCAAAGCACTTGCTTGCGCATGCGGTTGTGTTTGTTTGAGACAATCCGTCTGGGGTTTGTGTGCATTGGATGTAATGTCTGTGTGGGCTCCTTACCTTACAAAAGCCAATTAGAGTTGTCGAAGAGAAGAGACAGGAGGACAACAGAACAGGAGTCAGATGAATCATGCCGGAAATAAGAGGGAGAAAAACAGAAGAAGGCACTTTGTTAAACAGTTGCATCAGTAAAATGTGTCATTGCACACATGTTTTTATAAGTACAATACAATGAACATTATTTAAGATAAATGCTTAAATTTGGCACGGTTGGTATTCATTCTGAAAAGAGGTAATTGATTATTATTATTCCTTAAAAAAGGGGAACTAGATCTTTAAGTGGCTACATGACAAGAAAATAAAAAGTAAACATAAATTAATTTCATAAGAAATATATGAATCTTTTTTCCGTAGTGGATAATAACTTTATCAGATCTTGTGCTTTGTTTGACAAATAAGTCGAAGAAAATGTCAAATGTCAAAATTAACCATTCTCTAATTCACAGCGGATCACTGATCACAATCCCTGACTCATAACATTTTCATAATTTGATCTGGTCCAAGCGTACCTTTCTCAGCGACGGCCTCTTTCTTGATTCTTTGTGGAAGCGGCGCTTTCTCCTGGCTTGCTATTGCGGCTGAAGCTGTCTCCTCATTGGTGCTTTTGGTAACTGGGGCTGTCTTAGCATCTTCAGAGAGGACTGCATCCAAGGCCTTCTGTGGGTCAAATCCACAGCTTATGGCTGCCTGGGTCAGGACTGAGTCTTGCACTGCATCTCCCAACACAGTCCGCATATGGTCCAGACAGGAAAACAGTTTGGCTATAAAGAACAACACACACATTAGACAGACATTTCATTAGCAATCCAGAAAATAAATAATACATTTAAAAAAATGTTCTAGAAAATAAAACTTTTAACAGACACATTATGTCTTCAATGAGCACATTTTCAAGAACAAATGTAAAGGTCAGAAAATCTCCATTATCTGTCACACCGTTGCAGGGAATTCATAATATTACCTTGATCAAGAGGGTCTAGGTTGAGGCTGACGGTAGGGGACATGGGTACGTCATCTTCATATGCTTCCTCTTCTAAAGGCTGCTCCCTTGGTGCTTGCCTCTCTTGACGTGAGTAGATGAACTGATTTGCTGTATAAAACACAAATACCTTATTGGACACTTTCAAACTAATATTTATGATACCGGGTTAATGCTGCAGAATATAAACTAATCCTTTATTGAAAGATATTATAGAAATGTGCTTTTTTCATTAATTGAAACATAACTACTGTTATCTTTAACTGTCATTTTATTTTACAAATCATGTGAAACAATGTTCTTACAGATTAATCTTGTCCATTAGCAAACATATATTCTTGCTGAGCTATAATATTGGTTCCAATGATACTAACCTGTTGCTGGTGATATACAGTAGTCATCATCCACAGACTGTCCATACACGTCATCATCGTCAAAGTCTAGGAAAAATAATTAAGGTTCAAATGTTTTCCCATTTGCTCAGTTTACACAAGCATAGATATATAATGCAGTAGAAGTACAGATAATGAGTCATTGTTACAGCTGTCACTCTGCGTGGTCAGCAACTTTACAGAATGTATAAGAAACAGTAAATCGGGAACGAGTTAATCATCTCTATCAACTTCACTGTATGTTTTAGATATTAGTAGGCTTAATATATGAATAAGGTCAGGCAATTTCAATATACCATATTCAATAAAGTAGCAGAAGCTTGTAACGTTTATTTCAAAACACTGTAAAGCTAGCCTGTTAGCGAAGCAAAGTCAGCTAACGAGAACTTTTATAAAGATGATTAGTTATAGGCACATCACATCATGTTTTAACGTTGTAACCTTTCTCCGAAACCTTGATATACGTAGAAAACAGTATTAAAGAGCAATGTATCTTGAGAAAGGGGCGAAGTGACACGACTGCAATGTTATCTTGCCAGCTAAAGTAGCTAGTATTAGCCGCTAACGCTACAATCAACAACAGTACATGTTAGCTTAGCAGGCTAACGAATTTGAGGCCTTGTCGTGACGCCTAAATGGTTAACAGCACCTATTTGAGGGTATCTACCTTCATCGTAGTTATAACCTCGAACATTTCTGTGCCGAGACATTTTGTTTAAGTTTCTTCTCTCGGCTTGAGCGTAAATGTGTTTCGGCTCACGGCCAGTCGCCTTTGCTGCTGCGGCTGCTGCGGCTGCTGCTGCTCGGTGAAAGTACAACAGTAGGCACTCAGATTGATTCTGAAGCCCGGAAAAAAAAAGATAAATTAAAACTGAGGTATAAAAACGAATTTAATTTCCACGTTTGGTTTTCTGTGGCTGGATGGTTAGCAACCTAATTATTAAATTAAATAAAAACTTGCTTTCAGACAATTCTTTTGTTTGCTGCTGACGTAACTTCCTGTTGCAGTTCCCTCTAATGCGGCCTGAGGTGAGGATCTCCCCAACAGACTTCATTAAACACCACACTGTATGTCAGATATAAAGTGAATTCCAATCAGTTGATTATTGTAGAGCTTTATTTGATCAGCAGTCAACTGATATTAGATTTAGGGACAGAAAAGTATGAAGGACATGCAAAGTATGAATTTATCAAAAATCCTCAATGTAATGCTGTCTTGGTTAATGGACGAGGAAACACTTGAAATGCATATTTGCCATGTCTAATTCATTTGAAGAACAAAGACAAATTAGTAAAGAGATTTTCCTCTTTGCACAACCTTAAATAAGATTTGAAGAGTTCAAATGAAGTGCAATGAAATTAGATGACAGTGTGTCTGCACAAAATACATTGCCAATCCTGTTTTTGAGGTGTGAATTTCTAAAAAAAAAATTGTCAAAGGTTATGCCCTATGGTTAGAGATCAACCCATCTGAGCCCACACTCTACACACCTTACCCAGACACAAACACAATAAAGGACATCATTTTTTCCTACTATCTTCACAAGAAACGTATAGCCATACCACGAAAGGGAAGTACTTGTTTTGGTGTACATGTTTATCTCTGACTTGGTTGTTGCATTTCTACATGTCCTATACAGTATGTTCACACGCATATGTGAGCAGCAGGTGTGTGCATTTGTGGTTTTTGATAGATGATGTTGTCCTGATCTCATCTAGTAACCTGCGTGCCGATGAAAAAGAAGACGATTAAAATGTCATAACATAATCTGATATCAGTGATCTAGGTGAAATATGCACTTGCACATCTGCACCAGTGAAATTGAATATGAGGTTTGGGGTGTCACCCCAATCTAAAAATAGAGCAGAAGGAAGAAAGACGTCTGCTTAGGTAATTGTAAAAACCTTTTCACAATGAATGGCTCATATTACAACTGGTAATTTGACAAGAAAAGCTTTAATTGAAAGGAGCAAGCATGTAAAAACATGAGGGGTATCATTCATATCAGGAGTATTTTTATTTTATTATTTATTGTCGCAAAATGTCACCTTTCGTTAAGAGTTTGCGTCTCTTTATGTGCGTGTTTGGTGCGCGTGTGCCTCAAAGTGGGTGGAGGTTTCCCCTCTAAAATTCCACTTCCTGCGTTTTGAAGTCTTGGTTGCACATCTACATGTCAAAATAAACCACTGCGTGCACAGAGAACACATGCACTCACAGGTAAACAGACACAAACATGCTCACTTTACAGGGTCACACAGGTGACAGAGAGGGAACTCTTCCTTTGCATCACTAAAATTGTTCTAGGACACAAAACCAAAAGGCGGCAAAGAGCAACTGATATGTAATGGAAATGCATTATGTTCCACTAGAAGCTGGCATTGTTTTGGTTTAACATAACCTACAAAAACCAAAAGTCTCTAGCACAGTGATCATCAGCGATATGAATTTAATGAATATGTTTGTTTCTTTATATTTATTTATTTAGTCTTTCTGCTTTGATAATTTAATCCCATTTAGAGATGAATTAAGCATGGGTTACTTCTGGCTAAAAGCCGGGGTTTCATTCTCACACCCTTGATAATGTGGTCACAGATTTCACGGAAAGATTGCTCAATGAATCAGTGGTGGGCGAGGAGGATATCTTAGAGAACTAATGTTGTGCTGATTAGATGTATTAAACAGATGGATGGACAGATTGCTAGAAGAATGAGCGGATCAGTGGATGCATGCTTTGTTTAAATGATGTAGAAATTGTATAATTGAATGACTTATAAACAGTATGGTTTGCAATCATAATTATTTTCCTCTGTAACCGAATTATATTCATATAATTCTAAAAGATGTGCAAAATGTTAGAGAACAAGTGGGTGGCCATGGTTTAGGGAATTAAGTGAAAGCATAGTATTGCAAATTAGTCAACAACAGCATGCAAATCTGAAAACAGATTAATCCTGGTGTAATTGTAGAAGACAAAGCTTATGTGCAACTGGGTGAGGGGTGAAGTACAGCCCAAAAGTTGGCAGTGGGTATGAGGTAATGCTTTCCATAATTTGCCAAGGGCACCAGGCATCATAGGAAAAGTCTTTCACAGGACCTCACCCCCTGGGCAAATGCAAAACCTACAACTTGGGGAGTCTTTTACAGGTGGTCCAAACTAGAGTCAACACAAAAACACATATGAAGTCCTTAAAGAAGCCTATAAAATGTAAAGGTTATAATTATGAAACTAAATTAAAATAATTAGTGAATTGCTTGAAAAACATGACACATATTAAATATCATTGACCATTACAATCGATTATTAGCAAGCAGGTTTAAAATAATGTAAAAGTCATAATGTTCCTCATATTTATGCTGGATTTAAAAGGTACTGCAGTATAATGTTTACATCCTTTGCATGTTTATATACATATATTAGCAAAAGTCAACATATGGGTTTATTTAACCACATAACCATACAGGATCAAGTTCACTATTTGGCTTGGGATCAACCCTTTTCCAACACAGGCCTTTACATACACATAGACAAACACTCTCACACAGACCATAACAATGCACATGTTTGGCCTTCCCAACATTGGATCTGAAAGCATGGTGGGGTGATATCTCAAGCCCAGAAGCCATCATTAAAAATCATTCAAATGAGTCAACCTGTGCACACAATGCTTTGCAAAGGGGGCGGCCATCACAATACCTGCCCTTAACCTGTCCAATCGCACCCATGCAAATGTCCTTAGCTAGGAGTCAATGGGTCCCAGGCTTCCTACTCAATCTACACTGTGAATTTGCATACACTGGCTCCTTTCATTCAATTTGGTTTCAGATAACAAAATGTAGTTTTTAATAATACCCTCGAGGGAAGAGACATAGGGGCTTGTGCAGAAGAAAGCTTAACACACATATTTAAAGGTGCACAACTCACACATGTAAAATCAGAATGACATATTTGTTTATACTGAAGTATGATTTTGGTTATTTATTTTGCTTCTTTTTACAATGGCGTTATCACTGGCTATTTCTGATGTTTACTTATTGTTGTGCTGTACTATAATGAACTGATTGTCCTTTTCTTTGTTTGAATGTGTCCGGATGTAATACAGTATGATGTTTTTAAATGTTCCCAACGAAGTGTTTTCTATTCTACTCCTATTTCCTGACTTTTTACTTTGTATCTTGTATGGCAATTTTGTAGGATAGCTGCTATAAAAAAAATATAATTTGAATAGATTAGAACCACCAGCTCCTCAAGGCAAAAATGAATGGAACAATGCTTGTGTACACAGGTGTGTAGGATTTGAAGCCTACAGGCGATTGCAACCAGGCAACCACCAATTATAGGCTCGCAGTAAGACATATTGGCACTTGAAGTCTAAAGCAGATGATGATATTACACATATGTAGCCTCTAAACCAACACAATTCATCAATATTTAACTAATAACAGACCAATTCAAACAAAATACCTCCCATGCTGTACTTCATTTACTCCATGTTCAATTCTGTAAATCTTCATATTTCCCCCTGTCCACACACACTGAGTGATTCACTTCACTGAGCACTCTGTCCACCCTGTTGCATGAAATAGTAAAATGTGCAGTCCAAGGCCATGTGTGTAAGACTGTGTGTAGCCCTTTATCAGGCCACTATTATGATGACTGCTCTGGGACAATAGACTGGTCTGGGGTGATGGTAATTACAAGTGACCAGGACAATACGGTCGCGTATGGAGGAACTAATACAATGAAGACACATTTATACAAATAAAGCATTAAGCCCCCCTTCTCCCTTGCAATGAATGGCGGAGCGATGACAGTCCTAGAGCAGGGAAGATGGAGAACTCAACCAAAACAAGATAATCATAATACATGGTGGTGGTGGCCAGTTGCATTAATAAAGAATAAAGCAGAACTTATGCAATACAGCTGGATCATAATTACATTACTCATCTTTGAGAGAAGGTTGCTGAAAAACAGGCTAAACAAGTTCCTAATTTAAATGTGGATTATTTTGAATACATGCAAAGACATTATCAGCAAGCTCCTGTTTAGAAGATTTAAAGGTAACTTGAGGAACAACTCTAAAATGAAGGCTTTTTTGCTTTAAAGGAAGTTGGTCTAGAAGTTAAGTGCAATAAATCACCTCAAGCAGAAGTGACATTCAATTAGTTTCTCTTTTTTAACATTATTTCTTGTCTTGGTGAGGACAAAAGCTTGTTTTATCGCTTGATGATAATAGTCTAGCCGGGTCGTGAAAGCTTTATCACTGAGAAACATCTGTGTATGCAACACCAGCAAGCAGCACTACACTACTAACAAGTAGCCGAGAACAGAAAGCAGCACTACACATTCACTTTGTACACATGCCAAACCCATTCCCCAATTGTTTGCTCCGTCCCTTCTCCTTTTCACCAGATGAGAAGTAACTCACACATATTGTTGACAAAAAGCATTTAGCGCGGACAACCAACAGAAACGCGCCTTTGACAAGTCGACTGTGTAGTGCCCGGTGCATTCAGGGTGCTTCGTAAATGTGTATAAACCTATGCATATTTACAATTTAACCATTTAGGCACAAATATTATTTCACCAACATTCAATTGACCCTTGCAAGAATATGTTATCCAGACACGTTTTAATCATGGTATGAGTATTTTATATTTTAGCAGTGTAGTTCTGGCTAAGCAGTGTTATCAACATCGGTTTGCATAGTTTACTTTGTCTTTCATAGCGGAAAAAAACAAAAACCTAAAAAGTGTGTTTTCTATTTTAATAATCATTATGTTTACTTATAATTTGACAACATTTAATGGAGAGAACATTACAATTATGACTTTCCACATGTTCATTCAAACAGTAACGTCCGATGGTCTTTGAAGCATACTACCTGGGCATGCGCAGTAGCACAGCTCAGAAGCGCCAATTTTACCGGGATGCTAGAAGGGGGCGGAGCAGTAGTAGAGGCTGTGTAGTTTAAATTAATGTCAACCTGACTCTGCCAGTAGATCAAAACCAGCAGAGATAGCGAAAGTACGTGCTCAGCGCAACCTGAGAGCCGCTCTACACATATTAACATGGCTCGGCGGCCGAGAAACAGGTAAGCTCAAACAAGCCAATAACTATTTTATTTGCAGTATCTTTAACTTTCATTTTCCCTCTATTTGCGCGTTAAACTGACGGAGTTTCTGTTTTTCTTCTCACAGCATTAATGTTGTGCATCATATTGACAGAGTTCATGTTTATTTTTTCGTCAACTCTTTATTTTACAAGCCTGTTTTGTGTTTGTGATGCGTTGTTTTGTTTTCTTGGCCGATAAAGCAGAGTAGTGGTGTGTGTGTCTAACTCGCGCGCCCATGACAGGTGGTGGTCATCTGGCATGTGCGCTCCTCGCGCTGCTGTCAGCGGTGAGAGGGAGAAAGGGGTCTCCCTCTCAAATACACACACACACACACACACACACACACACACACACACACACACACACACACACACACACACACACACACACACACACACACACACACACACACACACACACACACACACACACACACACACACACACACACACACACGCGGATTAATAACATTAGGCGGGTGGACAGGCGCGTGCCACGCCGTGCGCAAAGCGGTGCATGGACAACATTGGTTTTAATACGCTTATAATGAATCATACACACTGAAGCATAGCGTATGTCTAACTCAGTCTAGACGCTCATAGACACATAGAATGCATTGCAGCACACAAGCTCATGTCCTAAAATAAGTTATAGAAAGCTTTGAAATTGTTTCTCTTGTATTATTTAGCTAGTTTTTTTCCGGGGACCATCACCTCAGTCAGGCACATGTTTTCATTCTCGCTTTGTTTTGAGATTGGGTCATATATCTGGCATAACGTTTATTTTAATCCCGCTTTGAAACGTGCATACCCCGCCGCAGCATCTCTGATAGCGAGGGGCGCTCACTGTTATTTTGGAAACTGTGTCTGTTTTGTGCACACTTGTTTCCACGAGTGGCTGAATATTTTTTTGTTGATTACCCTTGTTCTATTACAAGAATAGCCACACATTTAACCTCCGGTCACTCTCATTAGTTTACCATTGTGTACGCGTTCTTTATGGGCTTTTCCTGTAAAGAAGCTGCTTATTGCATTGGGGTTTCGTGCCTGGTTTTACCTATCATTGTTTCGGGTTATGGGTTCAGTCTGATGGTTTTACACAGATAACCTGAAGAAAGTGATAGATCGCTTCACACAAAGCAACCCCGCTCAGAGATAAGAGCAATTATTATCTCTAAACTGTTTTAGTTTCATTCTCAACATGAGTAGAGCTACTCTGTTCATTGTCTCTTAATTGCTTTTTTGTTCATGTGAAGCAATTAATGGTTTGAATATAGTTATTATTTGGTGTCCTTTTCCTTTGTTTTCCTTAAAAACAGCCAATTTATACAATTCACAAATTATCATTTTATATGCATTCACTTACAATATACTCTTGTTTTACACCATTACGTTTTTTGTTGTGTATGGTCATTGCTGTTTATTACAGGTATTCACACACAGGTAAATGGACATACATAAGGAAGATAATCCAAAGTAAATATCCTCTTATACACACACACACACACACACACACACACACACACACGCACTTCTCAGTGGGGTTCCTCCTTAACTAATGCTCTTTATCACACCAAGGTACCCTACCTAGCTTCCACGTTTTCTGTGTTCTACATTCTGATTGGTTAACCAGTCACTCAGTGTCAGTGTGTGTGTGTGTGTGTGTGCATGCATGTATGACTGTGCCGTGCTGTACAATGTCACTGCAGGTCTGAACACGCCAGGGTCACGAAATTATGATTGCATGTGCCAATCCCAGTATCTGTGGAAACCAAAAACATTGGAACCTGTTCATCCATCCCCCCCTCCCTCCCACTTGCGGTTCTTCCTCTCCCTCTCTCTCTCTCTTTTTTTTCTCTCTCCCCAGTCTTGGCTAAAAGCCTGCACCCAGACCTTCAAGAATGACTGGTTCTGTCTGTGTTGACACCTGATGAGTTAAAGAGTTCTTTATGTGCTCTGTAAAGAGACAATTAGGGAGTAGTTTGGAAACAGGCCGGTCCTTATTGTGCTTATTATTTACCTTTCTATTATATTACACTGTTATTTTCACACAGTCGCCACCTTTTGTTCATTTTATTCTCCCTCTCTCTCTCATGTCGGCAGTGTTTACAGTAGCGAGGAGGATGAGGAGGAGAACGAGATGTATGAACATGATTATGATGGAGCGCTGGCCAAGGCAGGGAAACGCCACCTCGGCAAAACACGTTGGACACGAGAAGAGGTACACACACATTCAAAACCTTCTGTACAATACAACGTTATTTGATTATGTACATTTCCTCAGGGGCGATCACCTCACACGAACCTTTCTTTTCATTGTTGTCTGGTCCAACCACATTCACTGATGTGGGCTGATGTTCATCGCAGTGACATATTTATTAGATGGCTGACAGACTGCAATATGTTTTCTCTTCACTCAGGATGAGAAGTTAAAGAAACTTGCCGAACTTCACGGGTCAGAAGACTGGAAACTCATTGCAAGCTTACTAACTGTGAGTAAGAGGGCCTGTGCTTACACACTTGCATGCACAGATGCACAAAATAACTTCCCAATACATAACGATGATTACTAATCTCATGCTTTGTGATTTACCAGAATCGTTCAGATGTGCAGTGTCAGCACAGGTGGCAGAAGGTTCTGAACCCAGAGCTCATCAAAGGGCCTTGGACCAAAGAGGAGGACCAGAGGGTAAGCAAAATGCAAAATGAAATTCAAGAAAGAAAGCACATTTCACTTTGTGTATTATAGTAAATACCTTGCATAGTAATGCAGAAGTGCTTTAGATGTTAGAGTAATGTAGGTGCAGGCAATCGGGTGTCATTCAGGGTAATAAAAAAGCTATTCTGTAGCAACAACTTGGCTGCTGTTGCACATTTTGAGTTTCCCAAAAAGTTGCTGTTACCCAACGAGCAGCATGCATAGTCCATGGAAGCCAGTGAAGTGTTTATTGAACAAGTCCAAAGGCGTTATATTTCCACCCAGATGCCACTGTAATGATTAGCAGAGTGGCTAACGTTCCACTGGAAACTCCCTCCCTGCTCACCAGCAGGTGTTCTCAATCACCTCTTAAGGAAGATAAAGAAAGAAGGAAGAAGGAGAGGATAAGCATTCACTGGCACAATGTATAAGAGATTCTTCTCTAACGTGTTTTTTATTGTCTTTTTCTCCCCCCTCACATACTTTTCACCTTGTTATTTTCCTCCCCCCCTTTACTTCTCCCTCTCCTCCCTGTTATTGCTCCTTCCTTCCTCTTTCCTCACGCATTTCCACTACCACATACTTCTCTACCTTTGCAACGCTCTTCCTCCTCTCCTCTGGTCTTTCCTCTTTCTCTAACCCCCACACACACAAACACGCACCTACCCCAGGTGATCGAGCTGGTGCAGAAGTACGGAGCCAAGCGCTGGTCGGTCATCGCCAAGCACCTGAAGGGGCGCATCGGCAAGCAATGCCGCGAGCGCTGGCACAACCACCTCAACCCGGAGGTGAAGAAGACCTCGTGGACCGAGGAAGAGGACCGGATCATCTACCAGGCCCACGAGAAGCTGGGAAACCGCTGGGCCGAAATCGCTAAGCTGCTCCCCGGCAGGTAAGGCAGAGAGAGGAAAAAAAGAGAAGCTAGATGAATCCTTGAGCTCTTGGTTGGTTGATTGTGCAATGTTGTGGTTGAGAGGGTGAAATGGAGGAGAGGACACTGAAGGGAAATAACAACTAAGAGGAGAAGTAGTGGCAGAACATTCAGAGGAATAAAGATTAAAAGACACAGTGGTTTTTTAATTTTTTTATAGAGAAGGGCCGAGAATCAAATGACTAAGACAAAGACGAAAAAGATAATGTAGTCTAGACATGATTGAGCTTTTACTAATAACCTTATCAGATGTGTGTGTGACTATCTGTAGCAACATCTGTGTGTGTGTGAATTGATAACGCTGTCAAGTATCACTAGCATGTCTTTGCGCATGTGTTTTGTAATAAATACCCTGCAAGTTAATACATGCTTTTCTTTGTGACACCCAGGACTGACAACGCTATAAAGAACCACTGGAACTCCACCATGAGGAGAAAGGTGGAGCAGGAGGGCTATCTGCAGCTAACGGCAAAAAACGGCAACTCATCGCTCTCCATCAGCCACGGCTACGTCAAGAACAGCAATCACATCATGGGCTACCCCCACCACTCGCCCGCTCACACGCAGATGTCTCCACTGTCGCAACTCTACTACATCTCCGACACACACAGGGTGAGTGAGCTTTCAGGGAGTGACGGAGGGGGAAACTATAGAATTCTGATTGCTTTGCTGCAGGTGATTTATTCATTTAACGTGTGTTTCTGATTGGATTAACAGGTACCGTTCCAGATGACGCTGCCTTTTAACATCCGGAACATTCCCCAGCATGGAACTGCTGCTATACAGGTAAACACAGCAAGTAAACGCACTCACTCTAGTGCGGCTACAGGAAGGATTGTTAGAAAATAATATGGACTGTCACTAAAACCTTACTCCCGCCCACTTTTTCGCAGAGACACTATAACGAGGAGGACCCCGAGAAGGAGCAGAGGGTGAAGGAGATCGAGATGCTGCTCATGTCAACAGAAGATGAGCTGAGAGGGAAGCCATCACTATCAGTAAGTCGCTCATGTGTCTTTGGAAAAAAAGATCTGAATATTTTTTGCAATTGCGATTTTATTTGCAATATTATCGGAAATTTGCATTATTTAAACATTAATCACATTATCATTGAAAAATACATTACAATGACCATATTGTGAGGGAGTATCTGTCGCAATCAAGGAAGTATGTAGAATACCATATTTAGTACATTTTGCACCTACTAGGATTTGGATATTGTATTGGGTCCATACTGCGATTCTTTTTTAAATGTCGATTTATTGGAACTATGAAATATTAAAGTGACAGCACAATTTATGTGCGTGCGTTTTTGACCCCGGCTTTAAGGACAGTGGTTGCATGTGTGTGGCTGTGAGGAGGAAACATCTGGGGGGTCTGTTTCTGCAAACTTGACGAAATAGAACCATAGCGCCATAATAGTGCGCGTGCGTGACCCCTTGTGCAACCCTCCTCACAACACGTCTTGACATAAAAGTTCCCTTTCCTCTTGTCAGACTTGAAATGTGTCTCTCGCGCCTTTTTGAAACTCCAGATGATTCTTCTTCGCAGTGCTCTAACTCTGAATCTTTGTATCTTTTTCTCCCCCAGATGAATTTGCCCTATCCCAGCTGGGCCAGCCAGAGCGCTTTGACCAGCAGCTCAGAGGGCGTCATGTTGTTACCTCACCACCACGCCCCCGCCCTGCCTCTGGGTCAGAGCTGCCTACCTGAGGAGAGCGCCTCTGCATCACGTTCAAACGGCAGAAACAACAATAATAACAACAACAACAACAGCCTTCACCACAATCCAACGTTCTCAAATACTATTCCAGAGTTCATGGACTGTGTCATCGATTCAGTAAGTATCTGCATTTAGATTATGTTTGGGCGTAAGATGACATTTTTAAGTTAAAAAAGGATAGCATAGCAAGTAGCAACATACATTTTACCAAGTAGTGGGCTTTGACCCATATTTTCCCGCCATTTTCCCAGAGCCTCTCCTCAGTGGGTGAGGCCACTACCGGCGGGCTCCGTGATAGGAGCGCTCTCAGAACAGACAGGGTCCTCTCGCCCAATCAGGGCTCAGGAACTGCTCACAGAGCATGGGCTGCTTTCACCTGCTCAACTCCCAAGCCCTCACCAGTCAGAAAGCTCCCCTTTTCACCCTCACAGGTAGTAAAAGTAGCCGCCTGGGGTCAGAATCCATCCAATCACCAACCTGCCACCTGATCATATCAACCACCAATCATTTAGAATTAGATCTCTGTTGTCTCCATATTTTTCAATCATTTTAAATTTGCACCGGCCCTCTTTTCTCCTCTCTTCTCCATCTCTGTAGTTCCGACCTAGTGTTCTATCCATCATCTGCCAAATTGCTCTAAAATAAACCTCCCACTTTGATTGATGGCTTTGCTTCCTTTTGTTCCACAGTTTCTCAACCAATCAATGAGCTCGGAGCACTCTGACAACGACAGTTTACGGATGAGTTCGCCCGTGGACACCAAGCCCGTGATCAACCACACCATCAGCCCCCACACACAGAATGAAATGTAAGTTGCTGTATTTCTCTAAATAACATATTTTTCATCATACAAAGTTGTGGTAAATGGCACCTAACAAAAAATCTTCTTTATAACTCTCAGGTTCAGAACTCCAAACATCCGTCGCTCCATCCTGGAGTCCTCCCCCTGTACGCCCACGCCTTTCAGGTCAGCCCTGGCCATGCAGGAGGCCAAGTATGGCCCCGTCAAACTACTGGTGAGGAACTTCAGAAATATCACAAGGCTTTCATTTGGTATGTTGCGTTCTGTTGTGCTTGCTGTTGTTTCCTTGTGACTTACTTGGAGGATTGGTCTCTTTCCCCAGAACTCCCCTTCGGAGCAGCATATGATAGATTCCATCAAGCAGGAGCCCATGGAGTGTGCCATCGACCAGCCTCCTCTGAAGAAGATCAAACAAGAGGTACTTTACACTCAAAACAAGCACATGGGTATAAAAGAAACATGCAGGCAAATGTGAGACTGAGATAAGAATTTGTTGTTAGCAAATGTGGAGAAATTGAATTAGTTTTGCAACACAGTTTTGAGGAATAATGGGTTTAGGGTTTGAACTGCAACTATCGAAGTTTCTCGTGATATTTACCAGGATTTCTTCTGGATCCTAGGTGGAGTCCCCGTGTGAGAGGAGCCCGTGTATGCAGTGGGAAGGACAAGAGCTCCACACACAGCTCTTCTCCCCAAGCGGCCCCGCACAGGAAGTACCTGTAAGCTCCTTCAACCTTCAACTTCTCTAACACAAAGCTTTTCTTAATCACTCACAAATATTTAGATTTCTGTCTCTAACATATGTTTTGTATGCTTTCATTTAGGACCTACTCACCAGCTCAATGTTGAGTGACGATGGACACAAAGCCTACCACCACCCTCGCAGAGGCATGGGCAGCCCACTACAGGTGTGTACACATTTCTAGTGTGGTGCAAGATTTATGTATTTTTGTCGGCCAAACAGGAAGTTAGCATAGCAAGGACTCCCTCGACAAAAGCCAATGGGACTTTTCCATTGGGCTTTTGAATATCTCTTCATATTAAAACCACTCAAATATGATTGCCAGAAAGTAAAAATGCTCTATACGTCATGGTCGAATAACTAAATGTGGACTCGTTTAGTCTCAACTTTTTGAGAACCCCCTTTATAAAGACATGTTCAAAGTTTCAAAGATTCATAAGTTGGGTATTTACTGACGTATTATGTGTCGCATAACAAACAATGAAAATCTTGAAAAGCTTGTTTTAACCACCATTTAAGTCGTCTTACCAAAAACTCATTCAAAAAACCATTGTCTTTGATAAAAGGGAACCCAGAAAGGCCAACTCATTTCCTTGTAGAACACTCATTCTTGATCTAAGTCTTTAAAAAAATGATACAAAAATGGTGGTGATTGCTAATAAACTCATCCTCCTGTCATCCCTTGTCAACAGCAGCTCAGTCCCTGGGAACAGGTGACTTGTGGGAAAACCGAGGAGCACGTCCTGGCCTCGGAGCAGAGCCACAAGTACATCAACACTTACCCCACGAGGACACTGGTCATGTAAAGAGACACTTGTTGAAGTGAAAGATCAGCAGTCCCTGCGCTGGACGCAGCGCGGCGGATTACATTTTTGTTGTGGTACAACAGTTGGGAGAGGCTCTTTGCCATTGGTGTTTTTACACTCACACTTGTTGGATTTTAAACCAACCAAAGACTAACCTTTTTTTTTAATCTTTTATACAGAATTTGCTCTGGGTTTTATTGTACGTCCTTACTCTTGGTCTTGTCATTTTTTTTTTAAATGTTGTATTATAAATGGGAAACGGTGGCTATATCATTTTCAATGGGCTGTATTATTAATTCTGAATTTTAATATTAATATAAAGAACAAGTTGATTAATTTATTTCCTTTTTTGTTTAATTTTGATAATGTTATTATTGTTTTGTTTTTTACAATTGGCCAATGGAGCAGTGTTGATTTTAAGTATTTAAGCATTATCATATTATTCCAAAGGCATATTAATGGATTGAAAACTGACCTCTTTATTTCAGTCATGAAACGTTTCTGTTTCTTTTATTGTTATTTTTTACAATTGTTTGGTCCATGCCACATTATGTAAACACTTAACTACTGAGCCAGAAGCGCTGTTATTAAACTATGAATGATCATGTGTTACACAACATAAGGGGCCACCCTTATTAGTGTTACCTGACCACCACATTGGCACCTTATCATATAGAAATTAAATTCATTTCAATTTACTTCTGGCCTTCACAGTATCCTGTATTGAACAAGCATATGTGTTAAAGAAAAGTATATATATTTACAAAATATGAAACAAGCTTATATTTAATGAGCCTCACCCAGTAAGAGTAAAACCAAGCTGCACTTGAATGTTATATTCTCCATAAAAAGCGAGGGTACTAAACACTGATATTTTATATAATGCTACAAATTGAAACTTTTGTATGGTTTTTGTTTTTATACATTTCTTTTGAATTGTTTTATATTGTTGTACATTCAATCATCATTTTGTTTTCTTACTAAGACTGCAGTAGTCCATTACAAACACTTGTATACGCCTTGTTTTTTTATAGTAGCCTTTGCGCAAAAAAGGATTTTATAAAAGCATTTATACATGCCAAGTTTTCATGTTTTTTTATACTTTTCTATACTGCCTAGTAAATAAAGTGTGTTGTTTTTACTAAAATCCTTGTGTTTGATGTCATTTTGGGCATATCATTCAAAATGAAAGCATCAGTTGAAGTTGTAAAAGTAAATAGCAATTCAAAAGCCGTTCCTAAATGAGAATAAACAACATTTCCATACATGTAAGCTGTAAACACGCTTTTACAAGTCAATATTTGAGTACAAATAGACTGCAGTAGTTTAGGTTACCAGTGTAAACAACACTATGAGGGCACACAAGTGTCCAGGCTAATTCCTCTGTTTAAAGTGAATGAATGATTTGCTATCTGGTGTCTACTATGCAAATCTTCAAGGATTGTAGTATTCAAATACCCCACCCTCATCTCCCACACACACTCACACACACACAATCCTGCAGATACAAAGGTTTGTTGTCATAAAGTTGTGCAGAGCAGATCATAAAACTTTCCCTCCATCTGCCAATTACTAAGTGAGTGCAGAGTTTATCAGCAAGCGAAGATAATAAGCAAATTCATCCAACTGTTGCCTCTCTTTCTGTGGATAAGAAGGCCCACTCACGTGAAAGTTCCTGAAACACAAACACTGGCGAAGAAAACAAGTCAACTCCTTCACACATTTAAATGAACCGTGTCCAATCAAATCCTCCAAAAACACACATTAACACGTGTATGAGCTCCACATTTAGTCTCATGTCTTCCTGTGAGGCTATGAAAGTCAAAGGGCTAAGACCAGGATCTATATTTACAACCCCCCCTACCCTTCCTCTTGCCACCTGCACCCCCTGCACCCCCTCACCCTGATCCACCACAGTGCCCTCAAATATAGATTCCCATCTCAAGTAGTAGTCTCGGAGGGATACATAAAAAGACATTCATCGTGACGGACACACGGCTAACAGGAACTGTGGTATTTAAGGCCGAGCTACACAGCAATAGTTTCCTCTGGGGTTCATGATCTTACTGCAGCTATAAGTGTGTTCATATATCTAAACAAACATGTGGTTTAATGTAACAATGATGGACTAAATAGGCAGCGAAGAGGCGAAAGTGCAGTGTTGTAAAGATTCCCTGTCAGCAATGTGTGTGGTTTAGTGTGTGTCTTGTGGAAAGAGGCCAGAGAGAGAAGCAGACTTTCACATTGGGAATTTCACCATCTACTACTACACCGAAAAGAGAGAGAAAAAAAAGCCCCAAACCCCACGAGATTTACAGACACCTGCTTCCACTGAGGGAACAGGCAGCTGCCGGTGTGCGTGTGTGCGCGTGCGCGTGCGTGTGCGTGTGCGTGTGCGTGCGTGTGTGTGTGTGTGTGTGTGTGTGTGTGTGTGTGTGGTGGTTTATTGACAAAAACAATATCGACGCAGATGGATATTGTTACACATAACAAGATGCCGTGTGACTGAAATGGATGGATTTCAGGGTATTTTAGAATTAAAAATGACACCAAAGGGGACTCCATCTACTTGTGATGAAAGGGAAAATACTGTAATGATAGAAAAAGTCATAAAGAGAACAAGTTATCAGTGTGGACTTCTTTTATGAAGTGAAACAGTATAGGAATGTGACTGGTAAACAGTGCAGTTCAGCAGTCATTACAGAGAGGCAACAGGAGAGTGATATGCCGATAATACTATCAAAACATTGGGTTGCTGATACCATCACAATGAAATTCAATGTAGCTTTTCTTAGCTCCTTTCCGTTCAGAAAGATGTTTTAAGGATGAAACTCACACTAAAATGAGTCATAGAGTAAACTAATTATTTGTGCAAAAGTAGAATTACAACTAAAAGGCTAAATGCATTTAAAAAAGCAGAAAGAAACTACAATACAAATCTTAGTTCTTGCAGGTAGAGCATCAACCTTTGTCCTTATTTTGAATGAACAACAAAATAATCAAAAAGATGTCGAAGGCCTACATTTATAGGTGTGAAAATGTGCAGTCGTATAACTGTATGTCGATTTTTAAATGATATTTCCCCAAATATAATTTCTATATTATATCAGAATCAGAAATCCTTTATTTGTCCCGCAACGGGGAAATGTACATTATTACAACAGCAGATAGTGCAGATAAAGTGAGGAAAAAAATGGCTATTGATGATAACACAATAAGTATGAAAAAAAAAGAGCAGCTATGTACGTCATGGTAAAAGAAAGTATTTTTTAAGAAAAGTGACCATATTAAATTAATGACCTCCCTGGTACTGTATGCCAATTGTGAATAAACTGAAATAAATATAAACATGAAATTGCAGGAGGGTATATTTTCTTTCCTATTCTATATGATCCTATTACTTCTGCATGTCGTGTGTAACTTTCTAAAATACACATTACATCTATAGATATTATTTGGACTTTAGAGGTCTTTGGGAACATTTTAACATTTTGACACATAAAAGGAATGACCATTTAAATGAGCTTCATTTGATTAAAGCACGCTTAGTAAATAACATATAGAACAAAATATTCTAACTATCCCGCTTTAAATAAAAAAGCAGAAGTTCAGTCTCACTAGATTTTTTATATTTCATCCTCCTTTCCCTTTTCAAATCAAACATGTCTGTCGCAAGCAGATTGGCTCATAAATTCAGTTTGACGTGTCACAATAGATTTATAGCCGGATGTTGCAGGAGTGGCGGGCTCCTGAACACGCGCATGGTGCATACTCGCAAAAAACACACACACTTTAAAAACTACACACACTCTGGCCAGTGTGCTCTGGGCCTGCATAGATTACTCCAGCCTGATTTCCTCATTCCCTGGTGCTGTTGTGGTGGGAGATACTCAGGCGAGAGCAGCCACTCCCTCTGCCAGCGGTCAGGTAGGAGGGCTGGGCTGGGCTGGCCGGGCCTGATAACTACCCCTCCCCCCCCTCAGGAGACACACATGATGGGGAGAAAGAGAAACTATGGGGGTTCAGTGAGGGTCACAAGGAGCTGTATATCAATACAGTTTGTCTGGTTTCTTTCTATTAATGTTAAGGGTTGGAATGTGAAGCAGAAGGGTTAGGGTTAGGGTTTTCAAGAGGAGAGTGGACATATTATCCTTGGCTAGTGGGCAACAATTAGATTTTATGTTGGAGCGACCCCTGCGAATAATGATACTTGCAATGAAAGATTAGCATGACATTTTGGGCCAATACGAGCATTGGTTTTGCTAAGATGAGAACATCACTCATGTGGGTGCGTTGAAGGGATGGTTCAGAATGATTACCTACAGCAGATGGCGGTGGGCACGTACCCAGTCGCCACCTTGCCGTCTGAAAGCCCGTTCCAACAGAACCTGAATCCATGACTTTGTGTATAGCATGATCCATGGTGTCTGTCAGTTAGTTTGTGTCATCAGGTCTTTGGTGTCTGGATTCACTAAAGTCTTCAAACAACCGCCATCTCTTGTAGTAAAACTCCATCTGAGGAAAGGTACCTTATTCAACACTTAAAATATCTGAAATGTCCCTTTCCATAAATATGGATGCAGCTTGTTCATAGAAGACATTTCGAGGAGCCATCATTAATGTGTTAAAATGCATTTTCTTATCTGTGTTTTTTACTTAGCTTTGAATTAGTCTTTACACATTTGAATGTGAAGAAACATAAAGGATTAAAGGGAAACTCAACTTCTAATGATGTTTGTGGATGAAATAAAGTAAAAGGATAATTTCATCATATTTAAGGAGATTTTCATATAGTCATATACCAAATATAAGTTTGAGGTCAAGTATACTAAACCCCAAAAATGCTTACTGTGAAGAAAAATGTGTTACAAATAAAATAAGGTACTAAATTGGCCCAATTAAACCCACAGATAGGATATGGTGACCTATATGTGACCAAACATCCCAGCGTCAGGCTTATTCAGTGTTACAGGTGACACATTTAAACTTTCCTTCAAACCAACTCGTTTTTTTACACCTAAAGTCTTTAATTTCCTGTATGCATTCAACTCAGCTCCCTCCAGAGAATGAAGGAATGGGTTTAGTCAGACGCTTGTTTGCGTAGAAAGTGTAATTGTGCAGGACCCCCTGGCCAAAGTTTGTGTACAGCCACGTGAGCACCACAACACAGGGAACGACATGCAGCTACTGACTCACTATCAACAATGCACATGCATGCATACACTCATAGACAACCAGAACACACAGATTGATAGAAAGAGAGAGAGGGATGGGACTGTTGGAGCTGCTGCTGCTGAGGTGATTAGAGTAAC